>NW_027277432.1:0-28219 GCF_030028105.1 Mobula birostris | reverse complement strand
CCTCCCTCTGCCCAACTCCTTTTTTCCCACGACCCCATTCCTTTCCTCCCTCTTCCCCATTCCTTTCCTCCCTCTATCCCATTCCTTTCCTCCCTCTATCGCATTCCTTTCCTCTCTCTATCCCATTCCTTTCCTCCCACTGCCCCATTCCTTTCCTCCAACTGCCCCATTTCTTTCCTCCCTCTACCCCATTCCTTTCCTCCCACTGCCCCATTCCTTTCCTCCCTCTATCCCATTCCATTCCTCCCTCTACCCCATTCTTTTCCTCCGTCTACCCCATTCCTTTCCTCCCACTACTGCATTCCTTTATCCCACTGCCCCATTCCTTTCCTCCAATTGCCCCACTCCTTTCCTCCCACTACCCCATTCCTTTCCTCCCTCTACCCCATTCCTTTCCTCCGACTATCCCATTCCTTTCCTCCAACTGCCCCACTCCTTTCCTCCTACTACCCCATTCCTTTTCTCCAACTGCCCCACTGATTTCCTGCCTCTACCCCATTCCTTTCCCGACTACCGCATTCCATTCCTCCCTCTACCCCACTCCTTCCCTTCCTCTACCCCACTCCTTTCCTCCCACTGCCGCATTCCTTTCCTCCCTCTACCCCATTCCTTTCCTCCCACTACCCCATTCCTTTCCTCCCTCTATCCCATTCTTTTCCTCCCTCCATCACATTCCTTTCCTCCCACTGCCCCATTCCTTTGCTCCCACTGCCCCATTCCTTTCCTCACTCTACCCCACTCCTTTCCTCCCACTACCCCATTCCATTCCTCTGTCTACCCCACTCCTTTCCTCCCACTACCCCATTCCTTTCCTCCCTCTACCCCATTCCTTTCCTCCATCTACCCCATTCCTTTCCTCCCTCTACCCCATTCCTTTCCTCCCACTGCCCCTTTCCTTCCTTCCCTCTATCCCATTCCTTTCCTCTGTCTACCCCATTCCTTTCCTCCCTCTACACCATTCCTTTCCTCCGTCTACCCCATTCCTTTCCTCCCTCAACCCCATTCCTTTCCTATCACTGCCCCATTCTTTTCCTCCCTCTACCCCATTCCTTTCCTCCCACTGCCGCATTCCTTTCCTCCCACTGCCGCATTCCTTTCCTCCATCTACCCCATTCCTTTCCTCCCTCTACCCCATTCCTTTCTTCCCACTGCCCCATTCCTTTCATCCATCTACCCCATTCCTTTTCTCCCTCTACCCCATTCCTTTCCTCCCACTGCCCCATTCCTTTCCTCCCTCTATCCCATTCCTTTCATCCGTCTACCCCAATCCTTTCCTCCCTCTACCCCATTCCTTTCCTCCGTCTACCCCATTCCTTTCCTCCCTCTACCCCATTCCTTTCCTATCACTACCCCATTCCTTTCCTCCCTCTACACCATTCCTTTCCTCCCACTACCCCATTCCTTTCCTCCCTCTGCCCCATTCCTTTCCTCCCACTGCCCCATTTCTTTCCTCCCTCTATCCCATTCCTTCCCTCCCTCTACCCCATTCCTTTCCTCCCACTGCCCCATTCCTTTCCTCTCTCTATCCCATTCCATTCCTCCCTCTACCCCATTCCTTTCCTCCGTCAACCCCATTCCTTTCTTCCCACTACTGCATTCCTTTCCTCCCTCTACCCCACTCCATTCCTCCGACTACCCCATTCCTTTCCTCCAACTATCCCACTCCTTTTCTCCTACTGCCGCATTCCTTTCCTCCAAATGCCCCACTGATTTCCTGTCTCTACCCCATTCCCTTAACACTACTACCGCATTCCATTCCTCCCTCTACCCAACTCCTTCCCTTCCTCTAACCCACTCCTTTCCTCCAACTACCGCATTCCTTTCTTCCCTCTACCACACTCCTTTCCTCCCTCTACCCCATTCCTTTCCTATCACTGCCCCATTCCTTTACTCGCTCTACGCCATTCCTTTCCCCCCACTACCCCATACCTTTCCTCCCTCTGCCCCATTCCTTTCCTCCCACTGCCCCATTCTTTTCCTCCCTCTACCCCATTCCTTTTCTCGCACTGCCCCATTCCTTTCCCCTCTCTACCCCATTCCTTTTCTCCCACTGCCCCATTCCTTTCCTCCCTATATCCCATTCCTTTCATCCATCTAACCCATTCCTTTCCTCCCTCTACCCCATTCCTTTCATCTGTCTACCCCATTCCTTTCCTCCCTCTACCCCATTCCTTTCCTATCACTGCCCCATTCCTTTCCTCCCTCTACACCATTCCTTTCCTCCCACTACCCCATTCCTTTACTCTCTCTGCCCCATTCCTTTCATCCCACTGCCCCATTTTTTTCCTCCATCTATTCCATTCCTTCCCTCCCTCTACCTCATTCCTTTCCTCCCACTGCCCCATTCCTTTCCTCCCTCTATCCCATTCCATTCCTCCCTCTACCCCATTCCTTTCCTCCCTCTACCCCATTCCTTTCCTCCCACTACCGCATTTCTTTCCTCCCATTACCCCATTCCTTTCCTCCAACTGCCCCACTCCTTTCCTCCCACTACCCCATTCCTTTCCTCCCTCTACCCCATTCCTTTCCTCCGACTACCCCATTCCTTTCCTCCAACTGCCCCAATCCTTTCCTCCTACTGCCCCATTTCATTTCTCCAACTGCCCCACTGAGTTCCTGCCTCTACCCCATTCCTTTAACCTTACTACCGCATTCCATTCCTCCCTCTACCCCAGTCCTTCCCTTCCTCTACCCCACTCCTTTCCTCCCACTACCGCATTCCTTTCTTCCAACTGCCCCACTCCTTTCCTCCCACTGCCCCATTCCTTTCCTCCCACTACCTCGTTCCTTTCCTCCCACTGCCCCATTCCTTTCCACCCACTGCCCCATTCCTTTCCACCCTCTACCCCATTCCTTTCCTCCCACTACCCCATTCCTTTCCTCCCTCTATCCCATTCCTTTCCTCCCACTGCCCCATTCGTTTCCTCCAACTGAACCACTGATTTCCTCCCTCTACCCCATTCCTTTACCCCCTCTACCCCATTCCTTTCCTCCCTCTAAACCACTCCTTTCCTCCCTCTACCCCATTCCTTTCTTGCGTCGATCCCATTCCTTTGCTCCCTCTACCCCACTCCCTTCCTCCCACTGCCCCATTCCATTCCTCCCTCTATCCAATTCCTTTCCTCCCTCTACCCCATTCCTTTCCTCCCTCTATCCCATTCCTTTCCTCCCACTGCCCCATTCTTTTCCTCCAACTGCCCCACTCCTTTCCTCCCACTGCCCCATTCCTTTCCTCCAACTGAACCACTGATTTCCTCCCTCTACCCCATTCCTTTACCCCCTCTACCCCATTCCTTTTCTCCCACTGCCCCATTCCTTTCCTCCCTCTACCCCATCCCTTTCTTCCCACTGCCCCATTCCTTTCACATGTCTACCCCATTCCTTTCCTCCCTCTACCCCATTCCTTTCCTCCCTCTACCCATTCCTTTCCTCCCACTGCCCCTTTCCTTTCTTTCCTCTATCCCATTACTTTCCTCTGTCTACCCCATTCCTATCCTCCCTCGACACCATTCCTTTCCTCCGTCTACCCCATTCCATTCCTCCCTCAACCACATTCCTTTCCTATCACTGCCCCATTCCTTTCCTCCCTCTACCCCATTCATTTCCTCCCACTGCCGCATTCCTTTCCTCCCACTACCCCATTCCTTTCCTCCCTCTATGCCATTCCTTTCCTCCCACTGCTCCATTCTTTTCCTCCCTTTATCCAATTCCTTTCCTCCCTCTACCCCATTCCTTTCCTCCCTCTATCCCATTCCTTTCCTCCCTCTACCCCATTCCTTTCCTCCCACTGCCCCATTCTATTCCTCCCTCTACCCCATTCCTTTTCTCCCACTGCCCCATTCCTTTCCTCCCTCTACCCCATTCCTTTCTTCCCACTGCTCCATTCCTTTCCTCCCTCTACCCCATTCCTTTCCCCCCACTAACCCATTCCTTTTCACCCACTACCCCATTCCTTTCCTCCCACTGCCCCATTCCTTTCCTATCAGTGCCCCATTCCTTTCCTCACTCTACCCCATTCCTTTCCTCCATCTACCCCATTCCTTTCCTCCCTCTACCCCATTCCTTTCCTATCACTGCCCCAGTCCTTTCCTCCCTCTACACCATTCCTTTCCTCCCACTACCCCATTCCTTTCCTCCCTCTGCCCCATTCCTTTCCTCCCACTGCCCTATTCTTTTCCTCCCTCTACCCCATTCCTTTTCTCCCACTGCCCCATTCCTTTCCTCCCTCTACCCCATCCCTTTCTTCCCACTGCCCCATTCCTTTCACATGTCTACCCCATTCCTTTCCTCCCTCTACCCCATTCCTTTCCTCCCACTACCCCATTCCTTTCCTCCCTCTATCCCATTCCTTCCCTCCATCTACCCCGTTACTTTCCTCCGTCTACCCCATTCCTTTCTTCCCACTACCGCATTCTTTTCCTCCCACTGCCCCATTCCTTTCCTCCAACTGCCCCACTCCTTTCCTCCTACTACCCCATTCCTTTCCTCCAATTGCCCCACTGATTTCCTGCCTGTACCCCATTCCGTTAACACTACTACCGCATTCCTTTCCTCCCTCTGCCCCACTCCTTCCCTTCCTCTACCCCTCTCCTTACCTCCCACTACCGCATTCCTTTCCTCCTTCTACCCCACTCCTTTCCTCCCTCTACCCCATTCCTTTCCTATCACTGCCCCATTCTTTTCCTCCCTCTACACCATTCCTTTCCTCCCACTACCCCATTCCTTTCCTCCCTCTGCCCCATTCCTTTCCTCCCACTGCCCCATTCTTTTCCTCCCTCTACCCCATTCCTTTTCTCCCACTGCCCCATTCATTTCCTCCCTCTACCCCATTCCTTTCCTCCATCTACCCCATTCCTTTCCTCCCTCTACCACATTCCTTTCCTATCACTGCCCCATTCCTTTCCTCCCTCTACACCATTCCTTTCCTCCCACTACCCCATTCCTTTCCTCCCTCTACCTCACTCCATTCCTCCGACTACCCCATTCCTTTCCTCCAACTGTCCCACTCCTTTCCTCCCTCTGCCCCATTCCTTTCCTCCAACTGCCCCACTGATTTCCTGCCTCTACCCCATTCCTTTAACACTACTACCGCATTCCTTTCCTCCCTCGACCCCACTCCTTTCCTGCCTCTACCCCACTCCTTTCCTCCCACTCCCGCATTCCTTGCCTCCCTCTACCCCACTCCTTTCCTCCCTCTACCTATTCCTTTCCTATCACTGCCCCATTCCTTTCCTCCCTCTACACCATTCCTTTCCTCCCACTACCCCATTCCTTTCCTTCCTCTGCCCCATGCTTTCCTCCCACTGCCCCATTCTTTTCCTCCCTCTACCCCATTCCTTTTCTCCCACTGCCCCATTCATTTCCTCCCTCTACCCCATTCCTTTCCTCCGTCTACCCCATTCCTTTCCTCCCTCTACCACATTCCTTTCCTATCACTGCCCCATTCCTTTCCTCCCTCTGCCCCATTCCTTTCCTCCCACTGCCCCATTTCTTTCCTCCCTCTATCCCATTCCTTCCCTCCCTCTACCCCATTCCTTTCCTCCCACTGCCCAATTCCATTCCTCCCTCTATCCCATTCCATTCCTCCCTCTACCCCATTCCTTTCCTCCGTCTACCCCATTCCTTTCCTCCCACTACCGCATTGCTTTCCTCCCACTGCCCCATTCCTATCCTCCAACTGCCCCACTCCTTTCATCCCACGACCCCATTCCTTTCCTCCCTCCATCCCATTCCTTTCATCCATCTACCCCATTCCTTTCCTTCCTCTACCCCATTCCTTTCCTATCACTGCCCCATTCCTTTCCTCCCTCTACACCATTCCTTTCCTCCCACTACCCCATTCCTTTACTCTCTCTGCCCCATTCCTTTCCTCCCACTGCCCCATTTCTTTCCTCCCTCTATTCCATTCCTTCCCTCCCTCTACCTCATTCCTTTCGTCCCACTGCCCCATTACTTTCCTCCCTCTATCCCATTCCATTCCTCCCTCTACCCCACTCCTTTCCTCCGTCTACCCCATTCCTTTCCTCCCACTACCGCATTTCTTTCCTCCCACTGCCCCATTCCTTTCCTCCAACTGCCCCACTCCTTTCCTCCCACTACCCCATTCCTTTCCTGCCTCTACCCCATTCCTTTCCTCCGACTACCCCATTCCTTTCCTCCAACTGCCCCAATCCTTTCCTCCTACTGCCCCATTCCTTTTCTCCAACTGCCCCACTGATTTCCTGCCTCTACCCCATTCCTTTAACCCTACTACCGCATTCCATTCCTCCCTCTACCCCAGTCCTTCCCTTCCTCTACCCCACTCCTTTCCTCCCTCTACCCCATTCCTTTCCTCCCACTGCCCCATTCCTTTCCTCCCTCTATCCCATTCCTTTCATCCGTCTACTCCAATCCTTTCCTCCCTCTACCCCATTCCTTTCCTCCCTCTACCCCATTCCTTTCCTCCCACTGCCCCTTTCCATTCTTCCCTCTATCCCATTACTTTCCTCTGTCTACCCCATTCCTATCCTCCCTCGACACCATTCCTTTCCTCCGTCTACCCCATTCCATTCCTCCCTCAACCACATTCCTTTCCTATCACTGCCCCATTCCTTTCCTCCCTCTACCCCATTCCTTTCCTCCCACTGCCCCATTCCTTTCCTCCCTCTATCCCATTCCATTCCTCCCTCTACCCCACTCCATTCCTCCGACTACCCCATTCCTTTCCTCCAACTATCCCACTCCTTTCCTCCTACTGCCCCATTCCTTTCCTCCAACTGCCCCACTGATTTCCTGTCTCTACCCCATTCCTTTAACACTACTACCGCATTCCATTCCTCCCTCTACCCAACTCCTTCCCTTCCTCTACCCCACTCCTTTCCTCCCACTACCGCATTCCTTTCTTCTCTCTACCACACTCCTTTCCTCCCTCTACCCCATTCCTTTACCCCTTCTACCCCATTCCTTTCCTCCCTCTAAACCACTCCTTTCCTCCCTCTACCCCATTCCTTTCTTGCGTCGATCCCATTCCTTTCCTCCCTCTACCCCACTCCCTTCCTCCCACTGCCCCATTCCATTCCTCCCTCTGTCCAATTCCTTTCCTCCCTCTACCCCATTCCTTTCCTCCCTCGATCCCATTCCATTCATCCCTCTATCCCATTCCTTTCCTCCGTCTACCCCATTCCTTTCCTCCCTCTACCCCATTCCTTTCTTCCCACTGCCCCATTCCTTTCCTCCCTCTATCCCATTCCTTTCCCCCCACTGACCCATTTCTTTTCACCCACTACCCCATTCCTTTCCTCCCACTGCCCCATTCCTTTCCTATCACTGCCCCATTCCTTTCCTCCCTCTACTCCATTCCTTTCCTCCGTCTACCCCATTCCTTTCCTCCCTCTACCCCATTCCTTTCCTATCACTGCCCCATTCCTTGCCTCCCTCTACACCATTCCTTTCCTCCCACTACCCCATTCCTTTCCTCCCTCTGCCCCATTCCTTTCCTCCCACTGCCCCATTCTTTTCCTCCCTCAACCCCATTCCTTTTCTCCCACTGCCCCATTCCTTTCATCCCTCTACCCCATCCCTTTCTTCCCACTGCCCCATTCCTTTCATCCGTCGACCCCATTCCTTTCCTCCCTCTACCCCATTCCTTTCCTGCCTCTGCCCCATTCCTTTCCTCCCTCTATCCCATTCCTTTCATCCGTCTCCCCCATTCCTTTCCTCCCTCTACCCCATTCCTTTCCTCCGTCGACCCCATTCCTTTCCTCCCTCTACCCCATTCCTTTCCTATCACTGCCCCATTCCTTTCCTCCCTCTACACCATTCCTTTCCCTCCACTACCCCATTCCTTTCCTCCCACTGCCCCATTGCTTTCCTGCCTCTATCCCATTCCATTCCTCCCTCTACCCCCATTCCTTTCCTCCCTCTACCCCACTCCATTCCTCCGACTACCCCATTCCTTTCCTCCAACTGTCCCACTCCTTTCCTCCTACTGCCCCATTCCTTTCCTCCAACTGCCCCACTGATATCCTGCCTCTACCTCATTCCTTTAACACTACTACCGCATTCCTTTCCTCCCTCTACACCACTCCTTCCCTTCCTCTACCCCATTCCTTTCCTCCCACTGCCCCATTCCTTTCTTCCCTCTACCCCATTCCTTTCCTCCCACTGCCCCATTCCTTTCCTCCATCTACCCCATTCCTTTCCTCCCTCTACCCCATGCCTTTCCTCCCACTGCCCCTTTCCTTTCTTCCCTCTATCCCATTACTTTCCTCTGTCTACCCCATTCCTATCCTCCCTCGACACCATTCCTTTCCTCCGTCTACCCCATTCCTTTCCTCCCTCAACCACATTCCTTTCCTATCACTGCCCCATTCCTTTCCTCCCTCTACCCCATTCCTTTCCTCCCACTGCCGCATTCCTTTCCTTCCACTACCCCATTCCTTTCCTCCCTCTATCCCATTCCTTTCCTCCCACTGCCCCATTCTATTCCTCCCTCTACCCCATTCCTTTCCTCCCACTGCCCCATTCTATTCCTCCCTCTACCCCATTCCTTTTCTCCCACTGCCCCATTCCTTTCCTCCCTCTACCCCATTCCTTTCTTCCCACTGCTCCATTCCTTTCCTCCCTCTACCCCATTCTTTCCCCCCACTAACCCATTCCTTTTCACCCACTACCCCATTCCTTTCCTCCCACTGCTCCATTCCTTTCCTATCAGTGCCCCATTCCTTTTCTCCCTCTACCCCATTCCTTTCCTATCAGTGCCCCATTCCTTTTCTCACTCTACCCCATTCCTTTCCTCCATCTACCCCATTCCTTTCCTCCCTCTACCCCATTCCTTTCCTATCACTGCCCCATTCCTTTCCTCCCTCTACACCATTCCTTTCCTCCCACTACCCCATTCCTTTCCTCCCTCTGCCCCATTCCTTTCCTCCCACTGCCCCATTCTTTTCCTCCCTCTACCCCATTCCTTTTCTCCCACTGCCCCACTCCTTTCCCCCCACTACACCATTCCTTTCCTCCCTCTACCCATTCCTTTCCTCCGACTACCCCATTCCTTTCCTCCAACTGCCCCAATCCTTTCCTCCTACTGCCCCATTTCTTTTCTCCAACTGCCCCACTGATTTCCTGCCTCTACCCCATTCCTTTAACCCTACTACCGCATTCCATTCCTCCCTCTACCCCAGTCCATCCCTTCCTCTACCCCACTCCTTTCCTCCCACTACCGCATTCCTTTCTTCCAACTGCCCCACTCCTTTCCTCCCACTGCCCCTTTCCTTTCCTCCCACTGCCTCGTTCCTTTCCTCCCACTGCCCCATTCCTTTCCACCCACTGCCCCATTCCTTTCCACCCTCTACCCCATTCCTTTCCTCCCACTACCCCATTCCTTTCCTCCCTCTATCCCATTCCTTTCCTCCCACTGCCCCATTCTTTTCCTCCAA
This sequence comes from Mobula birostris, assembly GCF_030028105.1. Taxonomy (NCBI): domain Eukaryota; kingdom Metazoa; phylum Chordata; class Chondrichthyes; order Myliobatiformes; family Myliobatidae; genus Mobula; species Mobula birostris. Next base: position 18,803 of record NW_027277432.1, on the reverse strand, counting down.
CTGCCCCACTCCTTTCCTCCCACTGCCCCATTTCTTTCCTCCAACTGAACCACTGATTTCCTCCCTCTACCCCATTCCTTTACCCCCTCTACCCCATTCCTTTCCTCCCTCTAAACCACTCCTTTCCTCCCTCTACCCCATTCCTTTCTTGCGTCGATCCCATTCCTTTGCTCCCTCTACCCCACTCCCTTCCTCCCACTGCCCCATTCCATTCCTCCCTCTATCCAATTCCTTTCCTCCCTCTACCCCATTCCTTTCCTCCCTCGATCCCATTCCATTTATCCCTCTATCCCATTCCTTTCCTCCCTCTACCCCATTCCTTTCTTCCCACTGCCCCATTCCTTTCCTCCCTCTATCCCATTCCTTTCCCCCCACTGACCCATTTCTTTTCACCCACTACCCCATTCCTTTCCTCCCACTGCCCCATTCCTTTCCTATCACTGCCCCATTCCTTTCCTCCCTCTACTCCATTCCTTTCCTCCGTCTACCCCATTCCTTTCCTCCCTCTACCCCATTCCTTTCCTATCACTGCCCCATTCCTTGCCTCCCTCTACACCATTCCTTTCCTCCCACTACCCCATTCCTTTCCTCCCTCTGCCCCATTCCTTTCCTCCCACTGCCCCATTTCTTTCCTCCCTCTATTCCATTCCTTCCCTCCCTCTACCTCATTCCTTTCGTCCCACTGCCCCATTACTTTCCTCCCTCTATCCCATTCCATTCCTCCCTCTACCCCACTCCTTTCCTCCGTCTACCCCATTCCTTTCCTCCCACTACCGCATTTCTTTCCTCCCACTGCCCCATTCCTTTCCTCCAACTGCCCCACTCCTTTCCTCCCACTACCCCATTCCTTTCCTCCCTCTACCCCATTCCTTCCCTCCGACTACCCCATTCCTTTCCTCCAACTGCCCCAATCCTTTCCTCCTACTGCCCCATTCCTTTTCTCCAACTGCCCCACTGATTTCCTGCCTCTACCCCATTCCTTTAACCCTACTACCGCATTCCATTCCTCCCTCTACCCCAGTCCTTCCCTTCCTCTACCCCACTCCTTTCCTCCCTCTACCCCATTCCTTTCCTCCCACTGCCCCATTCCTTTCCTCCCTCTATCCCATTCCTTTCATCCGTCTACCCCAATCCTTTCCTCCCTCTACCCCATTCCTTTCCTCCCTCTACCCCATTCCTTTCCTCCCACTGCCCCTTTCCATTCTTCCCTCTATCCCATTACTTTCCTCTGTCTACCCCATTCCTATCCTCCCTCGACACCATTCCTTTCCTCCGTCTACCCCATTCCATTCCTCCCTCAACCACATTCCTTTCCTATCACTGCCCCATTCCTTTCCTCCCTCTACCCCATTCCTTTCCTCCCACTGCCCCATTCCTTTCCTCCCTCTATCCCATTCCATTCCTCCCTCTACCCCACTCCATTCCTCCGACTACCCCATTCCTTTCCTCCAACTATCCCACTCCTTTCCTCCTACTGCCCCATTCCTTTCCTCCAACTGCCCCACTGATTTCCTGTCTCTACCCCATTCCTTTAACACTACTACCGCATTCCATTCCTTCCTCTACCCAACTCCTTCCCTTCCTCTACCCCACTCCTTTCCTCCCACTACCGCATTCCTTTCTTCCCTCTACCACACTCCTTTCCTCCCTCTACCCCATTCCTTTACCCCCTCTACCCCATTCCTTTCCTCCCTCTAAACCACTCCTTTCCTCCCTCTACCCCATTCCTTTCTTGCGTCGATCCCATTCCTTTGCTCCCTCTACCCCACTCCCTTCCTCCCACTGCCCCATTCCATTCCTCCCTCTGTCCAATTCCTTTCCTCCCTCTACCCCATTCCTTTCCTCCCTCGATCCCTTTCCATTCATCCCTCTATCCCATTCCTTTCCTCCGTCTACCCCATTCCTTTCCTCCCTCTACCCCATTCCTTTCTTCCCACTGCCCCATTCCTTTCCTCCCTCTATCCCATTCCTTTCCCCTCACTGACCCATTTCTTTTCACCCACTACCCCATTCCTTTCCTCCCACTGCCCCATTCCTTTCCTATCATTGCCCCATTCCTTTCCTCCCTCTACTCCATTCCTTTCCTCCGTCTACCCATTTCCTTTCCTCCCTCTACCCCATTCTTTTCCTATCACTGCCCCATTCCTTGCCTCCCTCTACACCATTCCTTTCCTCTCACTACCCCATTCCTTTCCTCCCTCTGCCCCATTCCTTTCCTCCCACTGACCCATTCTTTTCCTCCCTCAACCCCATTCCTTTTCTCCCACTGCCCCATTCCTTTCCTCCCTCTATCCCATTCCTTTCATCCGTCTCCCCCATTCCTTTCCTCCCTCTACCCCATTCCTTTCCTCCGTCGACCCCCATTCCTTTCCTCCCTCTACCCCATTCCTTTCCTATCACTGCCCCATTCCTTTCCTCCCTCTACACCATTCCTTTCCCTCCCTCTACCTCATTCCTTTCGTCCCACTGCCCCATTACTTTCCTCCCTCTATCCCATTCCATTCCTCCCTCTACCCCACTCCTTTCCTCCGTCTACCCCATTCCTTTCCTCCCACTACCGCATTTCTTTCCTCCCACTGCCCCATTCCTTTCCTCCAACTGCCCCACTCCTTTCCTCCCACTACCCCATTCCTTTCCTCCCTCTACCCCATTCCTTTCCTCCTACTGCCCCATTCCTTTTCTCCAACTGCCCCTCTGATTTCCTGCCTCTACCCCATTCCTTTAACCCTACTACCGCATTCCATTCCTCCCTCTACCCCAGTCCTTCCCTTCTTCTACCCCACTCCTTTCCTCCCTCTACCCCATTCCTTTCGTCCCACTGCCCCATTCCTTTCCTCCCTCTATCCCATTCCTTTCATCCGTCTACCCCAATCCTTTCCTCCCTCTACCCCATTCCTTTCCTCCCTCTACCCCATTCCTTTCCTCCGTCTACCCCATTCCATTCCTCCCTCAACCACATTCCTTTCCTATCACTGCCCCATTCCTTTCCTCCCTCTACCCCATTCCTTTCCTCCCACTGCCCCATTCCTTTCCTCCCTCTATCCCATTCCATTCCTCCCTCTACCCCACTCCATTCCTCCGACTACCCCATTCCTTTCCTCCAACTATCCCACTCCTTTCCTCCTACTGCCCCATTCCTTTCCTCCAACTGCCCCACTGATTTCCTGTCTCTACCCCATTCCTTTAACACTACTAACGCATTCCATTCCTCCCTCTACCCAACTCCTTCCCTTCCTCTACCCCACTCCTTTCCTCCCACTACCGCATTCCTTTCTTCCCTCTACCACACTCCTTTCCTCCCTCTACCCCATTCCTTTACCCCCTCTACCCCATTCCTTTCCTCCCTCTAAACCACTCCTTTCCTCCCTCCACCCCATTCCTTTCTTGCGTCAATCCCATTCCTTTGCTCCCTCTACCCCACTCCCTTCCTCCACTGCCCCATTCCATTCCTCCCTCTGTCCAATTCCTTTCCTCCCTCTACCCCATTCCTTTCCTCCCTCTACCCCATTCCTTTCTTCCCACTGCCCCATTCCTTTCCTCCCTCTATCCCATTCCTTTCCCCCCACTGACCCATTTCTTTTCACCCACTACCCCATTCCTTTCCTCCCACTGCCCCATTCCTTTCCTATCACTGCCCCATTCCTTTCCTCCCTCTACTCCATTCCTTTCCTCCGTCTACCCCATTCCTTTCCTCCCTCTACCCCATTCCTTTCCTATCACTGCCCCATTCCTTGCCTCCCTCTACACCATTCCTTTCCTCCCACTACCCCATTCCTTTCCTCCCTCTGCCCCAGTCCTTTCCTCCCACTGCCCCATTCTTTTCCTCCCTCAACCCCATTCCTTTTCTCCCACTGCCCCATTTCTTTCCTCCCTCTACCCCATCCCTTTCTTCCCACTGCCCCATTCCTTTCATCCGTCGACCCCATTCCTTTCCTCCCTCTACCCCCTTCCTTTCCTGCCTCTGCCCCATTCCTTTCCTCCCTCTATCCCATTTCTTTCATCCGTCTCCCCCATTCCTTTCCTCCCTCTACCCCATTCCTTTCCTCCGTCGACCCCATTCCTTTCCTCCCTCTACCCCATTCCTTTCCTATCACTGCCCCATTCCTTTCCTCCCTCTACACCATTCCTTTCCCTCCACTACCCCATTCCTTTCCTCCCACTGCCCCATTGCTTTCCTGCCTCTATCCCATTCCATTCCTCCCTCTACCCCATTCCTTTCCTCCCTCTACCCCACTCCATTCCTCCGACTACCCCATTCCTTTCCTCCAACTGTCCCACTCCTTTCCTCCTACTGCCCCATTCCTTTCCTCCAACTGCCCCACTGATATCCTGCCTCTACCTCATTCCTTTAACACTACTACCGCATTCCTTTCCTCCCTCTACACCACTCCTTCCTTTCCTCTACCCCATTCCTTTCCTCCCACTGCCCCATTCCTTTCTTCCCTCTACCCCATTCCTTTCCTCCCACTGCCCCATTCCTTTCCTCCATCTACCCCATTCCTTTCCTCCCTCTACCCCATACCTTTCCTCCCACTGCCCCTTTCCTTTCTTCCCTCTATCCCATTACTTTCCTCTGTCTACCCCATTCCTATCCTCCCTCGACACCATTCCTTTCCTCCGTCTACCCCATTCCTTTCCTCCCTCAACCACATTCCTTTCCTATCACTGCCCCATTCCTTTCCTCCCTCTACCCCATTCCTTTCCTCCCACTGCCGCATTCCTTTCCTCCCACTACCCCATTCCTTTCCTCCCTCTATCCCATTCCTTTCCTCCCACTGCCCCATTCTATTCCTCCCACTACCCCCATTCCTTTTCTCCCACTGCCCCACTCCTTTCCCCCCACTACCCCATTCCTTTCCTCCCTCTACCCCATTCCTTTCCTCCGACTACCCCATTCCTTTCCTCCAACTGCCCCAATCCTTTCCTCCTACTGCCCCATTTCTTTTCTCCAACTGCCCCACTGATTTCCTGCCTCTACCCCATTCCTTTAACCCTACTACCGCATTCCATTCCTCCCTCTACCCCAGTCCATCCCTTCCTCTACCCCACTCCTTTCCTCCCACTACCGCATTCCTTTCTTCCAACTGCCCCACTCCTTTCCTCTCACTGCCCCTTTCCTTTCCTCCCACTACCTCGTTCCTTTCCTCCCACTGCCCCATTCCTTTCCACCCACTGCCCCATTCCTTTCCACCCTCTACCCCATTCCTTTCCTCCCACTACCCCATTCCTTTCCTCCCTCTATACCATTCCTTTCCTCCCACTGCCCCATTCTTTTCCTCCAACTGCCCCACTCCTTTCCTCCCACTGCCCCATTCCTTTCCTCCAACTGAACCACTGATTTCCTCCCTCTACCCCATTCCTTTACCCCCTCTACCACATTCCTTTCCTCCCTCTAAACCACTCCTTTCCTCCCTCTACCCCATTCCTTTCTTGCGTCGATCCCATTCCTTTGCTCCCTCTACCCCATTCCTTTCCTCCGACTACCCCATTCCTTTCCTCCAACTGCCCCAATCCTTTCCTCCTACTGCCCCATTTCTTTTCTCCAACTGCCCCACTGATTTCCTGCCTCTACCCCATTCTTTAACCCTACTACCGCATTCCATTCCTCCCTCTACCCCAGTCCATCCCTTCCTCTACCCCACTCCTTTCCTCCCACTACCGCATTCCTTTCTTCCAACTGCCCCACTCCTTTCCTCTCACTGCCCCTTTCCTTCCTCCCACTACCTCGTTCCTTTCCTCCCACTGCCCCATTCCTTTCCACCCACTGCCCCATTCCTTTCCACCCTCTACCCCATTCCTTTCCTCCCACTACCCCATTCCTTTCCTCCCTCTATACCATTCCTTTCCTCCCACTGCCCCATTCTTTTCCTCCAACTGCCCCACTCCTTTCCTCCCACTGCCCCATTCCTTTCCTCCAACTGAACCACTGATTTCCTCCCTCTACCCCATTCCTTTACCCCCTCTACCCATTCCTTTCCTCCCTCTAAACCACTCCTTTCCTCCCTCTACCCCATTCCTTTCTTGCGTCGATCCCATTCCTTTGCTCCCTCTACCCCACTCCCTTCCTCCCACTGCCCCATTCCATTCCTCCCTCTATCCAATTCCTTTCCTCCCTCTACCCCATTCCTTTCCTCCCTCGATCCCATTCCATTCATCCCTCTATCCCATTCCTTTCCTCCGTCTACCCCATTCCTTTCCTCCCTCTACCCCATTCCTTTCTTCCCACTGCCCCATTCCTTTCCTCCCTCTATCCCATTCCTTTCCCCCCACTGACCCATTTCTTTTCACCCACTACCACATTCCTTTCCTCCCACTACCCCATTCCTTTCCTATCACTGCCCCATTCCTTTCCTCCCTCTACTCCATTCCTTTCCTCTGTCTACCCCATTCCTTTCCTCCCTCTACCCCATTCCTTTCCTATCACTGCCCCATTCCTTGCCTCCCTCTACACCATTCCTTTCCTCCCACTACCCCATTCCTTTCCTCCCTCAGCCCCATTCCTTTCCTCCCACTGCCTCATTCTTTTCCTCCCTCAACCCCATTCCTTTTCTCCCACTGCCCCATTCCTTTCCACCCTCTACCCCATCCCTTTCTTCCCACTGCCCCATTCCTTTCATCCGTCTACCCCATTCCTTTCCTCCCTCTACCCCATTCCTTTCCTGCCTCTGCCCCATTCCTTTCCTCCCTCTATCCCATTCCTTTCATCCGTCTCCCCCATTCCTTTCCTCCCTCTACCCCATTCCTTTCCTCCGTCGACCCCATTCCTTTCCTCCTCTACCCCATTCCTTTCCTATCACTGCCCCATTCCTTTCCTCCCTCTACACCATTCCTTTCCCTCCACTACCCCATTCCTTTCCTCCCACTGCCCCATTCCTTTCCTGCCTCTATCCCATTCCATTCCTCCCTCTACCCCATTCCTTTCCTCCCTCTACCCCACTCCATTCCTCCGACTACCCCATTCCTTTCCTCCAACTGTCCCACTCCTTTCCTCCTACTGCCCCATTCCTTTTCTCCAACTGCCCCACTGATATCCTGCCTCTACCTCATTCCTTTAACACTACTACCGCATTCCTTTCCTCCCTCAACCACATTCCTTTCCTATCACTGCCCCATTCCTTTCCTCCCACTACCCCATTCCTTTCCTCCCTCTATCCCATTCCTTTCCTCCCACTGCCCCATTCTATTCCTCCCTCTATCCAATTCCTTTCCTCCCTCTACCCCATTCCTTTCCTCCCTCTACCCCATTCCTTTCCTCCCACTGCCCCATTCTATTCCTCCCTCTACCCCATTCCTTTTCTCCCACTGCCCATTCCTTTCCTCCCTCTACCCCATTCCTTTCTTCCCACTGCTCCATTCCTTTCCTCCCTCTAAACCACTCCTTTCCTCCCTCTACCCAACTCCTTTCCTCCCACTATCCCATTCCTTTCCTCCCTCTACCCCATTCCTTTCTTCCGTCGATCCCATTCCTTTGCTCCCTCTACCTCACTCCCTTCCTCCCACTGCCCCATTCCATTCCTCCCTCTATCCAATTCCTTTCCTCCCTCTACCCCATTCCTTTCCTCCCTCTATCCCATTCCTTTCCTCCCTCTACTCCATTCCTTTGCTTCCACTGCCCCATTCTTTTCCTCCCTTTACCCCATTCCTATTCCCCCACTGACCCATTCCTTTCCACCCACTACCCCATTCCTTTCCTCCTACTGCCCCATTCCTTTCCTATCACTGCCCCATTCCTTTCCTCCCTCTACCCCATTCCTTTCCTCCGTCTACCCCATTCCTTTCCTCCCTCGACCCCATTCCTTTCCTATCACTGCCCCATTCCTTCCCTCCCTCTACACCATTCCTTTCCTCCCACTACCCCATTCCTTTCCTCCCTCTGCCCCATTCCTTTCTTCCCACTGCCCCATTCCTTACATCCGTCTACCCATTCCTATCCTCCCTCTACCCCATTCCTTTCCTCCCACTGCCCCATTCCTTTCCTCCCTCTTTCCCATTCCTTTCATCCGTCTACCCCATTCCTTTCCTCCTCTTCCCCATTCCTTTCCTCCGTCTACCCCATTCCTTTCCTCCCTCTACCCCATTCCTTTCCTATCACTGCCCCATTCCTTTCCTCCCTCTACACCATTCCTTTCCTCCCTCTACCCCATTCCTTTCCTCCCTCTGCCCCATTCCTTTCCTCCCACTACCCCATTTCTTTCCTCCCTCTACCCCATTCCTTCCCTCCCTCTACCCCATTCCTTTCCTCCCACTGCCCCATTCCTTTCCTCCCTCTAACCCATTCCATTCCTCCCTCTACCCCATTCCTTTCCTCCGTCTACCCCATTCCTTTCCTCCCACTACCGCATTCCGTTCCTCCCACTGCCCCATTCCTTTCCTCCAACTGCCCCACTCCTTTCCTCCCACTACCCCCATTCCTTTCCTCCCTCTACCCCATTCCTTTCCTCCAACTGCCCCACTGATTTCCTGCCTCTACCCCATTCCTTTAACCCTACTACCGCATTCCTTTCCTCCCTCTACCCCACTCTTTCCCTTCCTCTACCCCACTCCTTTCCTCCCACTACCGCATTTCTTTCCTCCCTCTACCCCACTCCTTTCCTCCCTCTACCCCATTCCTTTACCCCCACTACCCCATTCCTTTCCTCCCTCTAAACCACTCCTTTCCTCCCTCTACCCAACTCCTTTCCTCCCACTATCCCATTCCTTTCCTCCCTCTACCCCATTCCTTTCTTCCGTCGATCCCATTCCTTTCCTCCCTCTACCCCACTCCCTTCCTCCCACTGCCCCATTCCATTCCTCCCTCTATCCAATTCCTTTCCTCCCTCTACCCCATTCCTTTCCTCCCTCTAACCCATTCTTTTCCTCCCTCAACCCCATTCCTTTTCTCCCACTGCCCCATTCCTTTCCTCCCTCTACCCCATTCATTTCTTCCCACTGCCCCATTCCTTTCCTCCCTCTACCCCATTCCTTTCCCCCAACTGACCCATTCCTTTCCACCCACTTCCCCATTCCTTTCCTCCCACTGCCCCATTCCTTTCCTATCACTGCCCCATTCCTTTCCTCCCTCTACCCCATTCCTTTCCTCCGTCTACCCCATTCCTTTCCTCCCTCTACCACATTCCTTTCCTATCACTGCCCCATTCCTTTCCTCCCTCTACCCCATTCCTTTCCCCCAACTGACCCATTCCTTTCCACCCACTTCCCCATTCCTTTCCTCCCACTGCCCCATTCCTTTCCTATCACTGCCCCATTCCTTTCCTCCCTCTACCCCATTCCTTTCCTCCCTCTACCCCAGTCCTTTCCTCTCTCTATCCCATTCCTTTCCTCCCTCTACCCCACTCCTTTCTTCCCTCTAAGCTATTCCTTTCCTCCCTCTATCCCATTCCTTTCCTCCCTCTACCTCATTCCTTTCCTCTCTCTATCCCATTCCTGTCCTCCCTCTACGCCATTCCTTACCTCCCCACTACCCCATTCCTTTCCTCACTCTACACCATTCCTTTCCTCCATTTACCTATGCCTTTCCTCCACTACCCCATTCCTTTCATCCCACTGCCCCATTCCTTTCCGCCAACTGCCCCACTCCTTTCCTCCTATAGCCCCATTCATTTCCTCCCTCTACCCCATTCCTTTCCTCTGTCTACCCCATTCCTTTTCTCCCACTGCCCCATTCCTTTCCTCCCTCTACCCCATTGCTTTCCTCCCTCTACCCCATTCCTTTCTTCCCTCTGTCACATTCCTTTCCACCCTGTACCCCATTCCTTTCCTCCCACCGCCCCATTCCTTTCCTCCCTCTGCGCCATTCCTTTCCTCCCTCTGCCCCATTCCTTTCTACCCTGTACCCCATTCCTTTCCTCCCACCGCCCCATTCCTTTCCTCCCTCTACGCCATTCCTTTCCTCCCTCTGCCCCATTCCTTTCCTCCAACTGCCCCACTGCTTTCCTCCTACTACCCCATTCCTTTCCTCCAACTACACTGATTTCCTCTCTCTACCCCATCCTTTACCCCCACTACCCTATTCCTTTCCTCTCTCTACCTCACTCCTTTCCTCCCTCTACCCCACCCCTTTCCTCTTTCTGCCCAATTCTTTCCTCCCATAACCCCATTTCTTTCCTCCCTCTACCCCATTCCTTTCCTCCCTCTATCCCATTCCTTTCATCCCTCTCACCCACTCCTTTCCTCCCACTTCCCCATTCCTTTCCTCCCACTATCCCATTCCTTTCCTGACTCTACCCCATTCCTTTCCTCCCACTGCCCCATTCCTTTCCTCCCTCTACACCATTCCTTTCCTTCCTCTACACCATTCCTTTCCTCCCTCTACCTCATTCCTTTCCTCCCACTACCCCATTCATTTCCTCCCTCTTCCCCACTACTTTCCTCCCACTACCCCATTCCTTACCTCCCACTGCCCCATTCCTTTCCTCCCTCTATCCCATTCCTTTCCTCCCTCTACCCCATTCCTTTCCTCCCTCTATCCCATTCCTTTCCTGCATCTACCCCATTCCTTTCCTCCCTCTACCCCATTCCTTTCCTCCCTCTATCCCATTCCTTTCCTCCCTCTACCGCACTCCTTTCCTCCCACTACCCCATTCCTTTCCTCCCTCTACCCCGTTCCTTTCCTCCCACTACCCCATTCCTTTCCTCCCTCTATCCCATTCCTTTCCTCCCTCTGCCCCACTCCTTTCCTCCCACTACCCCATTCTTTTTGTCCCTCTATCCCATTCCTGTCCTCCCACTGCCTCAGTCCTTTCCACCCTCTATCCCATTCCTTTGCTCCTGCTACCCCATTCCTTTCCTCCCGCAACCCCATTCCTTTCCTCCCTCGACCCCGTTCCTTTCCTCCCTCTACCCCGTTCCTTTCCTCCCACTCCCCCATTCCTTTCCTCCCTCTATCCCATAGCTTTCCTCCCTGTACCCCATTCCTTTCCTACGTCTACCCCAATCCTTTCCTCCAACTACCGCATTCCTTTCCTCCCACTGCCCCATTCCTTTCCTCCAACTGCCCCACTGACTTCCTGCCAGTACCCCATTAATTTAACCCTACTACCCCATTCCGTTCCTCCCTCTACCCCACTCCTTTCCTCCCTCTACCCCACTCCTTTCCTTCCACTACCCCATTGCTTTCCTCCCTCTACTCCACTCCTTTCCTCCCTCTACCCAACTCCTTTCCTCCCACTACCCCATTCCTTTCCTCCCTCTACCCCACTCCTTTCTTCCCTCTATCCCATTCCTTTCCTCCCTCTATCCCATTCCTTTCCTCCCTCTACCGCACTCCTTTCCTCCTTCTATCCCATTCCTTTCCTCCCTCTACCCCATTCCTGTCCTCCCACTACACCATTCTTTTTCTCCCTCTACCCCAGACCTTTCCTCCCACTACCCCATTCCTTTCCTCCCTCTACCCCAGTCCTTTCCACCCTCTACACCATTCCTTTCCGCCCATTGCCCCATTCCTTTCCTCTCTCTATCCCATTCTTTTCCTCCCTCTACGCCATTCCTTACCTCCCACTACCCCATTCCTTTCCTCACTCTACCCCATTCCTTTCCTCCATGTACCCTATTCCTTTCCTCCCACTACCCCATTCCTTTCCTCCCTCTGCCCCATTCCTTTCCTCCAACTGCCCCACTCCTTTCCTCCTACTACCCCATTCCTTTCGTTCAACTTCCCTGATTTCCTCTCTCTACCCCATTCCTTTACCGCCACAACCCTATTCCTTTCCTCTCTCTACCTCACTCCTTTCCTCCCTCTACCCCACCCCTTTCCTCTTTCTGCCCAATTCTTTCCTCCCATGACCCCATTTATTTCCTCCCTCTACCCCATTCCTTTCCTCCCTCTATCCCATTCCTTTCCTCCCTCTCACCCACTCCTTTCCTCCCACTATCCCATTACTCTCCTGACTCTGCCCCATTCCTTTCCTCCCACTGCCCCATTCCTTTCCTCCCTCTACACCATTCCTTTCCTCCCTCTACCCCACTCCTTTCCTCCCTCTACCCCATTCCTTTAGCCCCACTACCCCATTCCTTTCCTCCCTCTAAACCACTCCTTTCCTCCCTCTACCCAACTCCTTTCCTCACACTATCCCATTCCTTTCCTCCCTCTACCCCATTCCTTTCTTCCGTCGATCCCATTCCTTTCCTCCCTCTACCCCACTCCCTTCCTCCCACTGCCCCATTCCATTCCTCCCTCTATCCAATTCCTTTCCTCCCTCTACCCCATTCCTTTCCTCCCTCTATCCCATTCCTTTCCTCCCTCTACCCCATTCCTTTCCTCACACTGCCCCATTCCTTTCCTCCCTCCACCCCATTCATTTCTTCCCACTGCCCCATTCATTTCCTCCCTCTACCCCATTCCTTTCCCCCCACTGACCCATTCCTTTCCACCCACTACCCCATTCCTTTCCTCCCACTGCCCCATTCCTTTCCTATCACTGCCCCATTCCTTTCCTCCCTCTACACCATTCCTTTCCCTCAGTACCCCACTCTTTTCCTCCCTCTACCGAACTCCTTTCCTCCCACTACCCCATTCCTTTCCTCCCTCTACTCCACTCCTTTCTTCCCTCTAACCCATTCCTTTCCTCCCTCTATCCCATTCCTTTCCTCCCTCTGCCCCATTCCTTTCCTCCCTCTACCCCATTCCTTTCCTCCCTCTACACCATTCCTTTCCTCCAACTGCCCCATTCCTTTCCTCTCTCTATCCCATTCCTGTCCTCCCTCTACGCCATTCCTTATCTCCCACTGCCCCATTCCTTTCCGCCAACTGCCCCAATCCTTTCCTCCTATAACCCCATTCATTTCCTCCCTCTACCCCATTCCTTTCCTCCGTCTACCCCATTCCTTTTCTCCCACTGCCCCACTCCTTTCCTCCCTCTATCCCATTCCTTTCCTCCCGCTACCACATTCCTTTCCTCCGTCTACCCCATTCCTTTCCTCCCACTGCCCCATTCCTTTCCTCTGTCTGCCCCATTCTTTTCCTCCCACTGCCCCATTCCTTTCCTTCCTCTATCCCATTCCTTTCCTGCCTCTTCCCCATTCCTCTCCTCCCTCTACCCCACTCCTCTCCTCCCTCAATCCCATTCCTTTCCTACCTCTACCCCATACCTTTCCTCCCTCTGCCCCACTCCTTTCCTCCCACTATCCCATTCTTTTCGTCCCTCTACCCCATTCCTGTCCTCCCACTGCCTCATTCCTTTCCACCCTCTATTGCATTCCTTTGCTCCCGCTACCCCATTCCTTTCCTCCCGCAACCGCATTCCTTTCCTCCCTCAACCCCGTTCCTTTCCTGCCTCTACCCCATTCCTTTCCTCCCACTCCCCCATTCCTTTCCTACCTCTATCCCATTTCTTTCCTCGCTCTACCCCATCCCTTTCCTCCCACTTCCCCATTCCTTTTCTCCCTCTATCCCATAGCTTTCCTCCCTGTACCCCATTCCTTTCCTACGTCTACCCCAATCCTTTCCTCCAACTACTGCATTCCTTTCCTCCCACTGCCCCATTCCTTTCCTCCAACTGCCCCACTAACTTCCTGCCTGTACCCCATTAATTTAACCCTACTACCCCATTCCGTTCCTCCCTCTACACCACTCCTTTCCTCCCCCTACCCCACTCCTTTCTTCCCTCTATCCCATTCCATTCCTCCCTCTACCGCACTCCTTTCCTCCCACTACCCCATTCCTTTCCTCCCTCTACCCTGTTCCTTTCCTCCCACTGCCCCATTCCTTTTCTCCCTCTATCCCATTCCTTTCCTCCCTCTACCCCATTCCTTTCCTCCCTCTATCCCATTCCTTTCCTCCCTCTACCCCATTCCTGTCCTCCCACTGCACCATTCTTTTTCTCCCTCTACCCCAGACCTTTCCTCACACTACCCCATTCCTTTCCTCCCTCTACCCCAGTCCTTTCCTCCCTCTACACCATTCCTTTCCGCCCACTGCCCCATTCCTTTCCTCTCTCTCTCCCATTCCTTTCCTCCCTCTACGCCATTCCTTACCTCCAATACCCCATTCCTTTCCTCACTCTACCCCATTCCTTTCCTCCGTCTACCCCATTCCTTTCCTCCACTGCCCCATTCCTTTCCTCCCTCTACCCCATTCCTTTCCGCCCTCTACACCATTCCTTTCTTCCCTCTGCCCCATTCTTTTCCTCCCACTGCCCCATTCTTTACCTCCAACTACCCCACTCCTTTCCTCCCACTGCCCCATTCCTTTCCTCCCACTGCCACATTCCTTTCCTCCCTCTATCCCATTGCTTTCCTCCCTCTACCCCATTCCTTTCTTCCCTGTATCACATTCCTTTCCACCCTGTACCCCATTCCTTTCCTCCCACTGCCCCATTCCTTTCCTCCCTCTACACCATTCCTTTCCTCCCATTGCCCCATTCCTTTCCACCCTGTGCCCCATTCCTTTCCTCCCACCGCCCCATTCCTTTCCTCCCTCTATGCCATTCCTTTCCTCCCTCTGCCCCATTCCTTTCCTCCAACTGCCCCACTCCTTTCCTCCTCTACCCCATTCCTTTCCTCCCTCTGCCCCACTCCTTTCCTCCCACTATCCCATTCTTTTCGTCCCTCTACCCCATTCCTGTCCTCCCACTGCCTCATTCCTTTCCACCCTGCATTGCATTCCTTTGCTCCCGCTACCCCATTCCTTTCCTCCCGCAACCGCATTCCTTTCCTCCCTCGACCCCGTTACTTTCCTGCCTCTACCCCATTCCTTTCCTCCCACTCCCCCATTCCTTTCCTACCTCTATCCCATTTCTTTCCTCCCACTACCCCATTCCTTTCCTCCCTCTGCCCCATTCCTTTCCTCCCACTGCCCCATTCTTTTCCTCCCTCTACCCCATTCCTTTTCTCCCACTGCCCCATTCCTTTCCTCCCTCTACCCCATCCCTTTCTTCCCACTGCCCCATTCCTTTCACCTGTCTATCCCATTCCTTCCCTCCATCTACCCCGTTACTTTCCTCCGTCTACCCCATTCCTTTCTTCCCACTACCGCATTCTTTTCCTCCCACTGCCCCATTCCTTTCCTCCAACTGCCCCACTCCTTTCCTCCTACTGCCCCATTCCTTTCCTCCAATTGCCCCACTGATTTCCTGCCTGTACCCCATTCCGTTAACACTACTACCGCATTCCTTTCCTCCCTCTGCCCCACTCCTTCCCTTCCTCTACCACTCTCCTTTCCTCCCACTACCGCATTCCTTTCCTCCTTCTACCCCACTCCTTTCCTTCCTCTACCCCATTCCTTTCCTATCACTGCCCCATTCCTTTCCTCCCTCTACACCATTCCTTTCCTCCCACTACCCCATTCCTTTCCTCCCTCTGCCCCATTCCTTTCCTCCCACTGCCCCATTCTTTTCCTCCCTCTACCCCATTCCTTTTCTCCCACTGCCCCATTCCTTTCCTCCCTCTACCCCATTCCTTTCCTCCGTCTACCCCATTCCTTTCATCCATCTACCCCATTCCTTTCCTCCCACTACCCCATTCCTTCCCTCCCTCTGCCCCATTCCTTTCCTCCCACTGCCCCATTTCTTTCCTCCCTCTATCCCATTCCTTCCCTCCCTCTACCCCATTCCTTTCCTCCCACTGCCCCATTCCTTTCCTCCCTCTATCCCATTCCATTCCTCCCTCTACCCCATTCCATTCCTCCCTCTACCCCATTCCTTTCCTCCGTCTACCCCATTCCTTTCCTCCCTCTACCTCACTCCATTCCTCCGACTACCCCATTCCTTTCCTCCAACTGTCCCACTCCTTTCATCCCTCTGCCCCATTCCTTTCCTCCAACTGCCCCACTGATTTCCTGCCTCTAACCCATTCCTTTAACTCTACTACCGCATTCCTTTCCTCCCTCTACCCCACTCCTTTCCTGCCTCTACCCCACTCCTTTCCTCCCACTCCTGCATTCCTTGCCTCCCTCTACCCCACTCCTTTCCTAATTCTACCCATTCCTTTCCTATCACTGCCCCATTCCTTTCCTCCCTCTACACCATTCCTTTCCTCCCACTACCCCATTCCTTTCCTCCCTCTGCCCCATTCCTTTCCTCCCACTGCCCCATTCTTTTCCTCCCTCTACCCCATTCCTTTTCTCCCACTGCCCCATTCATTTCCTCCCTCTACCCCATTCCTTTCCTCCATCTACCCCATTCCTTTCCTCCCTCTACCACATTCCTTTCCTATCACTGCCCCATTCCTTTCCTCCCTCTACACCATTCCTTTCCTCCCACTACCCCATTCCTTTCCTCCCTCTACCTCACTCCATTCCTCCGACTACCCCATTCCTTTCCGCCAACTGTCCCACTCCTTTCCTCCGACTACCCCATTCCTTTCCGCCAACTGTCCCACTCCTTTCCTGCCTCTACCCCACTCCTTTCCTCCCACTCCCGCATTCCTTGCCTCCCTCTACCCCACTCCTTTCCTCCCTCTACCCATTCCTTTCCTATCACTGCCCCATTCCTTTCCTCCCTCTACACCATTCCTTTCCTCCCACTACCCCATTCCTTTCCTTCCTCTGCCACATGCTTTCCTCCCACTGCCCCATTCTTTTCCTCCCTCTACCCCATCCCTTTTCTCCCACTGCCCATTCATTTCCTCCCTCTACCACATTCCTTTCCTCCGTCTACCCCATTCCTTTCCTCCCTCTACCACATTCCTTTCCTATCACTGCCCCATTCCTTTCCTCCCTCTGCCCCATTCCTTTCCTCCCACTGCCCCATTTCTTTCCTCCCTCTATCCCATTCCTTCCCTCCCTCTACCCCATTCCTTTCCTCCCACTGCCCCATTCCTTTCCTCCCTCTATCCCATTCCATACCTCCCTCTACCCCATTCCATTCCTCCCTCTACCCCATTCCTTTCCTCCGTCTACCCCATTCCTTTCCTCCCTCTACCTCACTCCATTCCTCCGACTACCCCATTCCTTTCCTCCAACTGTCCCACTCCTTTCATCCCTCTGCCCCATTCCTTTCCTCCAACTGCCCCACTGATTTCCTGCCTCTACCCCATTCCTTTAACTCTACTACCGCATTCCTTTCCTCCCTCTACCCCACTCCTTTCCTGCCTCTACCCCACTCCTTTCCTCCCTCTACCCCATTCCTTTCCTCCCACTGCCCCATTCCTTTCCTCCCTCTATCCCATTCCTTTCATCCGTCTACCCCAATCCTTTCCTCCCTCTACACCATTCCTTTCCTCCCACTACCCCATTCCTTTCCTCCCTCTGCCCCATTCCTTTCCTCCCACTGCCCCATTCTTTTCCTCCCTCTACCCCATTCCTTTTCTCCCACAGCCCCATTCATTTCCTCCCTCTACCCCATTCCTTTCCTCCATCTA
Organism: Mobula birostris; assembly: GCF_030028105.1. NCBI lineage: Eukaryota > Metazoa > Chordata > Chondrichthyes > Myliobatiformes > Myliobatidae > Mobula > Mobula birostris. The sequence continues at coordinate 1,508 of NW_027277432.1, read as the reverse complement.
CCCCATTCCTTTCCTCCCTCTACCACATTCCTTTCCTATCACTGCCCCATTCCTTTCCTCCCTCTACACCATTCCTTTCCTCCCACTACCCCATTCCTTTCCTCCCTCTACCTCACTCCATTCCTCCGACTACCCCATTCCTTTCCTCCAACTGTCCCACTCCTTTCCTCCCTCTGCCCCATTCCTTTCCTCCAACTGCCCCACTGATTTCCTGCCTCTACCCCATTCCTTTAACACTACTACCGCATTCCTTTCCTCCCTCTACCCCACTCCTTTCCTGCCTCTACCCCACTCCTTTCCTCCCACTCCCGCATTCCTTGCCTCCCTCTACCCCACTCCTTTCCTCCCTCTACCCATTCCTTTCCTATCACTGCCCCATTCCTTTCCTCCCTCTACACCATTCCTTTCCTCCCACTACCCCATTCCTTTCCTTCCTCTGCCCCATGCTTTCCTCCCACTGCCCCATTCTTTTCCTCACTCTACCCCATTCCTTTTCTCCCACTGCCCCATTCATTTCCTCCCTCTACCACATTCCTTTCCTCCGTCTACCCCATTCCTTTCCTCCCTCTACCACATTCCTTTCCTATCACTGCCCCATTCCTTTCCTCCCTCTGCCCCATTCCTTTCCTCCCACTGCCCCATTTCTTTCCTCCCTCTATCCCATTCCTTCCCTCCCTCTACCCCATTCCTTTCCTCCCACTGCCCAATTCCATTCCTCCCTCTATCCCATTCCATTCCTCCCTCTACCCCAATCCTTTCCTCCGTCTACCCCATTCCTTTCCTCCCACTACCGCATTGCTTTCCTCCCACTGCCCCATTCCTATCCTCCAACTGCCCCACTCCTTTCCTCCCACGACCCCATTCCTTTCCTCCCTCTATCCCATTCCTTTCATCCATCTACCCCATTCCTTTCCTCCCTCTACCCCATTCCTTTCCTATCAATGCCCCATTCCTTTCCTCCCTCTACACCATTCCTTTCCTCCCACTACCCCATTCCTTTACTCTCTCTGCCCCATTCCTTTCCTCCCACTGCCCCCTTTCTTTCCTCCCTCTATTCCATTCCTTCCCTCCCTCTACCTCATTCCTTTCGTCCCACTGCCCCATTACTTTCCTCCCTCTATCCCATTCCATTCCTCCCTCTACCCCACTCCTTTCCTCCGTCTACCCCATTCCTTTCCTCCCACTACCGCATTTCTTTCCTCCCACTGCCCCATTCCTTTCCTCCAACTGCCCCACTCCTTTCCTCCCACTACCCCATTCCTTTCCTCCCTCTACCCCATTCCTTTCCTCCGACTACCCCATTCCTTTCCTCCAACTGCCTCAATCCTTTCCTCCTACTGCCCCATTCCTTTTCTCCAACTGCCCCACTGATTTCCTGCCTCTACCCCATTCCTTTAACCCTACTACCGCATTCCATTCCTCCCTCTACCCCAGTTCTTCCCTTCCTCTACCCCACTCCTTTCCTCCCTCTACCCCATTCCTTTCCTCCCACTGCCCCATTCCTTTCC
>NW_027277431.1:0-28252 GCF_030028105.1 Mobula birostris | reverse complement strand
CACATCCCTCTGGCGCCACTCCTCCTTCCTTTTTTTCCCAATGTCCACTCTCCTCTCCTTTTCCTTCCATCACCTCCCCCTGGTGCCTCACCTCCTTCCCTTTCTCACAAAGTCCACCCCTATCCTTTTCCACCCATCAACTCCCCCAGGTGCCTCTCCACCTTCCCTTCCTCCCAATGTCCACTCCTCTCCTTCTCCACCCATCACCACCCCCGGTGCCTCTCCTCCATCCCTTTCTCCCATTGTCCACACTCCTCCCTTTTCCACACATCACCTCCCACTGGCCCTCTCCTCCTTCCCATTCTCCCAAAGTCTACTCCTCTCCTTTTTCGCCCATCACCACCCCCTGGTGCCCCTCCTCCTTCCTATTCTCCCAATGTCCACTCCTATCCTTTTCCACCCATCACCTCCCACTGGCGCCTCTCCTCCTTCCCTTTCTCCCAATGTCCGCTCTGCTCTCCTTTTCCACCCATTACCTCCCTCGGGTGCCTCTCATCCTTGCCTTTCTCAAAATGTCCACTCTCCACTCCTTTTCCACCACTCACCACCCCCTGGTGCCTCTCTTCCTCCCCTTTCTCCCAATGTCCAATCTTCTCTCCTTTACCACCCATCACTTCCCCTGGCGCCTCTCCTCCTTCCCTTTCTCCAATGTCCACTCTCCTTCCCTTTTCCACCCATCACCTCCCACTGATCCGTCTCCTCCTTCCCTTTCTCCCATTGTCCACTCTCCTCCCCTTTTTCACCCATCATCTCCCCTTCGTGACGCTCCTCCTTCCCTTTCTTCCAATGTCCACTCTCCTCTCCTTTTCCACCCATCACATCCCCCTGGTTCCTCTCCTCCTTCTCTTTCTCCCAATATTCACTCTCCTCCCCGTTTCCACACGTCACCTCCCGCTAGTTCCACTCCTCGTTCCCTTTCTCCCAATGTCCACTCTCCTCCCCTTTTCCACCCATCAGCTCCCACTGATCCGTCTCCTCCTTCGCTTTCTCCCATTGTCCACTCTCCACTCCATTTCCAACGATCACTTCCCCCTGGTAACTCTGCTCCTTCCCTTTCTCACAATGTCCACTCTCCTCTCCTTTCCCATCCATCACATCCCTCTGGCGCCTCTCCTCCTTCCCTTTTTCCCAATGTCCACTCTCCTCCCCTTTTCCACACATAACCTCCCCCTGGTAACTCTCCTCCTTCACTTTCTCCCAAAGTCCACTACTATCCGTTTCCACTCATCACCTCCCCCTGGTTCCTCACCTCCTTCCCTTTCTCCCAATCTCCACTCCTCTCCTTTTCTACCCATCACATCGCCCTGGTGCCTCTCCTCCTTCCCTTCCGCCCAATGTCAACTACTCTACTTTTCCACCGTTCACCTCCCGCCGGTGCCTCTCCTCCTTCCCTTTCTCCCATTGTCCACTCTCTTCCCCTTTTCCACCAATCACCTCCCCCTGGTGCCACTCCTCCTTCCCGTTCTTCCAATGTTTACACTCCTCTCCTCTCCTTTTCCACCCATCACATACCCCTAGTTCGTCTCCACCTTCCATTTCTCCCAATATACACTCTCCTCCCCGTTTCTACCCATCACTTCCCGATAGTTCCACTCCTCCTTCCCTTTCTCCCAATATCCACTCTCCTCCAATTTTCCACCCACCAACTCCCCCTGATCCCCCTCCTCCTTGCTTTACACCTAATTCCCATTCTCCTCTCCCTTTTCACCCATCACTTCCCCCGGGCGCCTCTCCTCCTTCCATTTTTCCCAATGTCCACTCTCCACTCCTTCTCCACCCATCACCTACCCTTGGTGCCTCTCCTCCTTCCTTTTCTCCCAATGTCCACTCCTCCCCTTTTCGACCGATCACCTCCCGCTGGTTCCTTCCCTTTCTCCCAATGTCCACTCTCCTCCCCTTTTCCACCAACCAACTTCCCCTTGTGTCTCTCCTCCTTGCCTTTCTCCCAATGTCCGCTCTCCTCTCCTTTTCCACCCATTACCTCCCTCGGGTGCTCTCCTCCTTCCCTTTCTCACATTGTCCAGTCTCCTCCCATTTTCCACCCATCACCTCCCCCTGGTGACTCTCCTCCTTGCCTTTCTCAAAATGTCCACTCTCCTCTCCTTTCCCACCCATCACATCCCTCTGGCGCCTCTCCTCCTTCCCTTTTTCCCAATGTCCACTCTTCTCTTCTTTTCCTTCCATCACCTCCCCCGGTGCCTCTCCTCCTTCCCTTTCTCCCAAAGTCCACTCCTATGCTTTTCCACCTTTCACCTCCCCAGGTGCCTCTCCACCTTCCCTTCCTCCCAATGTCCACTCCTCTCCTTCTCCACCCATCACCACCCCCGGTGCCTCTCCTCCATCCCTTTCTCCCATTGTCCACACTCCTCCCCTTTTCCACACATCACCTCCCACTGGCCCTCTCCTCCTTCCCATTCTCCCAAAGTCTACTCCTCTCCTTTTTCGCCCATCACCACCCCCTGGTGCCCCTCCTCCTTCCTATTCTCCCAATGTCCACTCCTATCCTTTTCCACCCATCACCTCCCACTGGCGCCTCTCCTCCTTCCCTTTCTCCCAATGTCCGCTCTGCTCTCCTTTTCCACCCATTACCTCCCTCGGGTGCCTCTCATCCTTGCCTTTCTCAAAATGTCCACTCTCCACTCCTTTTCCACCACTCACCACCCCCTGGTGCCTCTCTTCCTCCCCTTTCTCCCAATGTCCAATCTTCTCTCCTTTACCACCCATCACTTCCCCCTGGCGCCTCTCCTCCTTCCCTTTCTCCCAATGTCCACTCTCCTTCCCTTTTCCACCCATCACCTCCCACTGATCCGTCTCCTCCTTCCCTTTCTCCATTGTCCACTCTCCTCCCCTTTTTCACCCATCATCTCCCCTTCGTGACGCTCCTCCTTCCCTTTCTTCCAATGTCCACTCTCCTCTCCTTTTCCACCCATCACATCCCCCTGGTTCCTCTCCTCCTTCTCTTTCTCCCAATATTCACTCTCCTCCCCGATTCCACACGTCACCTCCCGCTAGTTCCACTCCTCGTTCCCTTTCTCCCAATGTCCACTCTCCTCCCCTTTTCCACCCATCAGCTCCCACTGATCCGTCTCCTCCTTCGCTTTCTCCCATTGTCCACTCTCCACTCCATTTCCAACGATCACTTCCCCCTGGTAACTCTGCTCCTTCCCTTCTCACAATGTCCACTCTCCTCTCCTTTCCCATCCATCACATCCCTCTGGCGCCTCTCCTCCTTCCCTTTTTCCCAATGTCCACTCTCCTCCCCTTTTCCACACATAACCTCCCCCTGGTAACTCTCCTCCTTCACTTTCTCCCAAAGTCCACTACTATCCGTTTCCACTCATCACCTCCCCTGGTTCCTCACCTCCTTCCCTTTCTCCCAATCTCCACTCCTCTCCTTTTCTACCCATCACATCGCCCTGGTGCCTCTCCTCCTTCCCTTCCGCCCAATGTCAACTACTCTACTTTTCCACCGTTCACCTCCCGCCGGTGCCTCTCCTCCTTCCCTTTCTCCCATTGTCCACTCTCTTCCCCTTTTCCACCAATCACCTCCCCCTGGTGCCACTCCTCCTTCCCGTTCTTCCAATGTTTACACTCCTCTCCTCTCCTTTCCACCCATCACATACCCCTAGTTCGTCTCCACCTTCCATTTCTCCCAATATACACTCTCCTCCCCGTTTCTACCCATCACTTCCCGATAGTTCCACTCCTCCTTCCCTTTCTCCCAATATCCACTCTCCTCCAATTTTCCACCCACCAACTCCCCTGATCCCCCTCCTCCTTGCTTTACACCTAATTCCCATTCTCCTCTCCCTTTTCACCCATCACTTCCCCCATTTTTCCCAATGTCCACTCTCCACTCCTTCTCCACCCATCACCTACCCTTGGTGCCTCTCCTCCTTCCTTTTCTCCCAATGTCCACTCCTCCCCTTTTCGACCGATCACCTCCCGCTGGTTCCTTCCCTTTCTCCCAATGTCCACTCTCCTCCCCTTTTCCACCAACCAACTTCCCCTTGTGTCTCTCCTCCTTGCCTTTCTCCCAATGTCCGCTCTCCTCTCCTTTTCCACCCATTACCTCCCTCGGGTGCTCTCCTCCTTCCCTTTCTCACATTGTCCAGTCTCCTCCCATTTTCCACCCATCACCTCCCCCTGGTGACTCTCCTCCTTGCCTTTCTCAAAATGTCCACTCTCCTCTCCTTTCCCACCCATCACATCCCTCTGGCGCCTCTCCTCCTTCCCTTTTTCCCAATGTCCACTCTTCTCTTCTTTTCCTTCCATCACCTCCCCCGGTGCCTCTCCTCCTTCCCTTTCTCCCAAAGTCCACTCCTATGCTTTTCCACCTTTCACCTCCCCCTTGTGCCTCTCCACCTTCCCTTTCTCCCATTGTCCACTCTCTTCACCTTTTCCACCAATCACCTCCCCCTGGTGCCACTCCTCCTTCCCGTTCTTCCAATGTCCACACTCCTCTCCTCTCCTTTTCCACCCATCACATACCCCTAGTTCGTCTCCACCTTCCATTTCTCCCAATATACACTCTCCTCCCCGTTTCTACCCATCACTTCCCGATAGTTCCACTCCTCCTTCCCTTTCTCCCAATATCCACTCTCTTCCAATTTTCCACCCACCAACTCCCCCTGATCCCCCTCCTCCTTGCTTTACACCTAATTCCCATTCTCCGCTCCCTTTTCACCCATCACTTCCCCCGGTCGCCTCTCCTCCTTCCATTTTTCCCAATGTCCACTCTCCACTCCTTCTCCACCCATCACCTACCCCTGGTGCCTCTCCTCGTTCCTTTTCTCCCAATGTCCACTCCTCCCCTTTTCGACCGATCACCTCCCGCTGGTTCCTTCCCTTTCTCCCAATGTCCACTCTCCTCCCCTTTTCCACTAACCAACTCCCCCTGGTGTCTCTCCTCCTTGCCTTTCTCCCAATGTCCGCTCTCCTCTCCTTTTCCACCCATTACCTCCCTCGGGTGCTCTCCTCCTTCCCTTTCTCACATTGTCCACTCTCCTCCCATTTTCCACCCATCACCTCCCCCTGGTGACTCTCCTCCTTGCCTTTCTCAAAATGTCCACTCTCCTCTTCTTTTCCACCCATCACCTCCCCCTAGTACCTCTCCTCCTTCCCTTTCTCCCAATGTCCACTCTCCTATCCTTTTCCACCCATCACCTCCCCCTGGCGCCTCTCCTCCTTCCCTTTCTCCCAATGTCCACTCTCCTCTCCTTTTCCACCCATCACATCCCCCTGGTTCCTCTCCTCCTTCCCTTTCTCCCAATGTCCACTCTCCTTCCCTTTTCCACCCATCACATCCCACTGATCCGTCTCCTCCTTACCTTTCTCCCATTGTCCACTCTCCTCCCCTTTTTCACCCTTCATCTCCCCTTGGTGACTCTCCTCCTTCCCTTTCTTCCAATGTCCACTGTCCTCTCCTTTTCCACCCATCACATCCCCCTGGTTCCTCTCCTCCTTCTCTTTCTCCCAATATGCACTCTCCTCCCCGTTTCCACACGTCACCTCCCGCTAGTTCCACTCCTCCTTCCCTTCTGCCAATGTACACTCTCCTCCAATTTTCCGCCCATCACCTCCCACTGATCCGTCTCCTCCTTCCCTTTCTCCCATTGTCCACTCTCCTCCGCATTTCCACCCATCACTTCCCCCTGGTGCCTCTGCTCCTTCCCTTTCTCACAATGTCCACTCTCCTCTCCTTTTCCACCCATCACATCCCTCTGGCGCCACTCCTCCTTCCTTTTTTTCCCAATGTCCACTCTCCTCTCCTTTTCCTTCCATCACCTCCCCCTGGTGCCTCACCTCCTTCCCTTTCTCACAAAGTCCACCCCTATCCTTTTCCACCCATCAACTCCCCCAGGTGCCTCTCCACCTTCCCTTCCTCCCAATGTCCACTCCTCTCCTTCTCCACCCACCACCCATCACCACCCCCGGTGCCTAGCCTCCATCCCTTTCTCCCATTGTCCACACTCCTCCCCTTTTTCGCCCATCACCACCCCCTGGTGCCCCTCCTCCTTCCTATTCTCCCAATGTCCACTCCTATGCTTTTCCACCCATCACCTCCCACTGGCGCCTCTCCTCCATCCCTTTCTCCCATTGTCCACACTCCTCCCCTTTTCCACACATCACCTCCCACTGGCCCTCTCCTCCTTCCCATTCTGCCAAAGTCTACTCCTCTCCCTTTTCGCCCATCACCACCCCCTGGTGCCCCTCCTCCTTCCTATTCTCCCAATGTCCACTCCTATCCTTTTCCACCCATCACCTCCCACTGGCGCCTCTCCTCCTTCCCTTTCTCCCAATGTCCGCTCTGCTCTCCTTTTCCACCCATTACCTCCCTCGGGTGCCTCTCATCCTTGCCTTTCTCAAATGTCCACTCTCCACTCCTTTTCCACCACTCACCACCCCCTGGTGCCTCTCTTCCTCCCCTTTCTCCCAATGTCCAATCTCCTCTCCTTTACCACCCATCACTTCCCCCTGGCGCCTCTCCTCCTTCCCTTTCTCCCAATGTCCACTCTCCTTCCCTTTTCCACCCATCACCTCCCACTGATCCGTCTCCTCCTTCCCTTTCTCCCATTGTCCACTCTCCTCCCCTTTTTCACCCATCATCTCCCCTTCGTGACGCTCCTCCTTCCCTTTCTTCCAATGTCCACTCTCCTCTCCTTTTCCACCCATCACATCCCCCTGGTTCCTCTCCTCCTTCTCTTTCTCCCAATATTCACTCTCCTCCCCGTTTCCACACGTCACCTCCCGCTAGTTCCACTCCTCGTTCCCTTTCTCCCAATGTCCACTCTCCTCCCCTTTTCCACCCATCAGCTCCCACTGATCCGTCTCCTCCTTCGCTTTCTCCCATTGTCCACTCTCCACTCCATTTCCAACGATCACTTCCCCCTGGTAACTCTGCTCCTTCCCTTTCTCACAATGTCCACTCTCCTCTCCTTTCCCATCCATCACATCCCTCTGGCGCCTCTCCTCCTTCCCTTTTTCCCAATGTCCACTCTCCTCCCCTTTTCCACACATAACCTCCCCCTGGTAACTCTCCTCCTTCACTTTCTCCCAAAGTCCACTACTATCCTTTTCCACTCATCACCTCCCCCTGGTTCCTCACCTCCTTCCCTTTCTCACAATCTCCACTCCTCTCCTTTTCTACCCATCACATCGCCCTGGTGCCTCTCCTCCTTCCCTTCCGCCCAATGTCAACTCCTCTACTTTTCCACCGTTCACCTCCCGCCGGTGCCTCTCCTCCTTCCCTTTCTCCCATTGTCCACTCTCTTCCCCTTTTCCACCAATCACCTCCCCCTGGTGCCACTCCTCCTTCCCATTCTTCCAATGTCCACACTCCTCTCCTCTCCTTTTCCACCCATCACATACCCCTAGTTCGTCTCCACCTTCCATTTCTCCCAATATACACTCTCCTCCCCGTTTCTACCCATCACTTCCCGATAGTTCCACTCCTCCTTCCCTTTCTCCCAATATCCACTCTCCTCCAATTTTCCACCCACCAACTCCCCCTGATCCCCCTCCTCCTTGCTTTACACCTAATTCCCATTCTCCTCTCCCTTTTCACCCATCACTTCCCCCGGGCGCCTCTCCTCCTTCCATTTTTCCAATGTCCACTCTCCACTCCTTCTCCACCCATCACCTACCCTTGGTGCCTCTCCTCCTTCCTTTTCTCCCAATGTCCACTCCTCCCCTTTTCGACCGATCACCTCCCGCTGGTTCCTTCCCTTTCTCCAATGTCCACTCTCCTCCCCTTTTCCACCAACCAACTCCCCTGGTGTCTCTCCTCCTTGCCTTTCTCCCAATGTCCGCTCTCCTCTCCTTTTCCACCCATTACCTCCCTCGGGTGCTCTCCTCCTTCCCTTTCTCACATTGTCCAGTCTCCTCCCATTTTCCACCCATCACCTCCCCCTGGTGACTCTCCTCCTTGCCTTTCTCAAAATGCCCACTCTCCTATCATTTTCCACCCATCACCTCCTCCTGGCGCCTCTCCTCCTTCCCTTTCTCCCAATGTCCACTCTCCTCTCCTTTTCCACCCATCACATCCCCCTGGTTCCTCTCCTCCTTCCCTTTCTCCCAATGTCCACTCTCCTTCCCTTTTCCACCCATCACATCCCACTGATCCGTCTCCTCCTTCACTTTCTCCCATTGTCCACTCTCCTCCCCTTTTTCACCCATCATCTCCCCTTGGTGACTCTCCTCCTTCCCTTTCTTCCAATGTCCACTGTCCTCTCCTTTTCCACCCATCACATCCCCCTGGTTCCTCTCCTCCTTCCCTTCCGCCCAATGTCAACTCCTCTACTTTTCCACCGTTCACCTCCCGCCGGTGCCTCTCCTCCTTCCCTTTCTCCCATTGTCCACTCTCTTCCCCTTTTCCACCAATCACCTCCCCCTGGTGCCACTCCTCCTTCCCGTTCTTCCAATGTCCACACTCCTCTCCTCTCCTTTTCCACCCATCACATACCCCTAGTTCGTCTCCACCTTCCATTTCTCCTAATATACACTCTCCTCCCCGTTTCTACCCATCACTTCCCGATAGTTCCACTCCTCCTTCCCTTTCTCCCAATATCCACTCTCCTCCAATTTTCCACCCACCAACTCCCCCTGATCCCCCTCCTCCTTGCTTTACACCTAATTCCCATTCTCCTCTCCCTTTTCACCCATCACTTCCCCCGGGCGCCTCTCCTCCTTCCATTTTTCCCAATGTCCACTCTCCACTCCTTCTCCACCCATCACCTACCCTTGGTGCCTCTCCTCCTTCCTTTTCTCCCAATGTCCACTCCTCCCCTTTTCGACCGATCACCTCCCGCTGGTTCCTTCCCTTTCTCCCAATGTCCACTCTCCTCCCCTTTTCCACCAACCAACTCCCCCTGGTGACTCTCCTCCTTGCCTTTCTCAAAATGTCCGCTCTCCTCTCCTTTTCCACCCATTACCTCCCTCGGGTGCTCTCCTCCTTCCCTTTCTCACATTGTCCAGTCTCCTCCCATTTTCCACCCATCACCTCCCCCTGGTGACTCTCCTCCTTGCCTTTCTCAAAATGTCCACTCTCCTATCATTTTCCACCCATCACCTCCTCCTGGCGCCTCTCCTCCTTCCCTTTCTCCCAATGTCCACTCTCCTCTCCTTTTCCACCCATCACATCCCCCTGGTTCCTCTCCTCCTTCCCTTTCTCCCAATGTCCACTCTCCTTCCCTTTTCCACCCATCACCTCCCACTGATCCGTCTCCTCCTTCCCTTTCTCCCATTGTCCACACTCCTCCCCTTTTCCACACATCACCTCCCACTGGCCCTCTCCTCCTTCCCATTCTCCCAAAGTCTACTCCTCTCCTTTTTCGCCCATCACCACCCCCTGGTGCCCCTCCTCCTTCCTATTCTCCCAAAGTCCACTCCTATCCTTTTCCACCCATCACCTCCCACTGGCGCCTCTCCTCCTTCCCTTTCTCCCAATGTCCGCTCTGCTCTCCTTTTCCACCCATTACCTCCCTCGGGTGCTCTCCTCCTTCCCTTTCTCACATTGTCCAGTCTCCTCCAATTTTCAGCCCATCAACTCCCACTGATCCGTCTCCTCCTTCCCTTTCTCCCATTGTCCACTCTCCTCCGCATTTCCACCCATCACTTCCCCCTGGTGCCTCTGCTCCTTCCCTTTCTCACAATGTCCACTCTCCTCTCCTTTTCCACCCATCACATCCCTCTGGCGCCACTCCTCCTTCCCTTTTTCCCAATGTCAACTCTCCTCTCCTTTTCCTTCCATCACCTCCCCCTGGTGCCTCACCTCCTTCCCTTTCTCACAAAGTCCACCCCTATCCTTTTCCACCCATCAACTCCCCAGGTGCCTCTCCACCTTCCCTTCCTCCCAATGTCCACTCCTCTCCTTCTCCACCCATCACCACCCCCGGTGCCTCTCCTCCATCCCTTTCTCCCATTGTCCACACTCCTCCCCTTTTCCACACATCACCTCCCACTGGCCCTCTCCCCATTCTGCCAAAGTCTACTCCTCTCCTTTTTCGCCCATCACCACCCCCTGGTGCCCCTCCTCCTTCCTATTCTCCCAATGTCCACTCCTATCCTTTTCCACCCATCACCTCCCACTAGCGCCTCTCCTCCTTCCCTTTCTCCCAATGTCCGCTCTGCTCTCCTATTCCACCCATTACCTCCCTCGGGTGCCTCTCATCCTTGCCTTTCTCAAAATGTCCACTCTCCACTCCTTTTCCACCACTCACCACCCCCTGGTGCCTCTCTTCCTCCCCTTTCTCCCAATGTCCAATCTCCTCTCCTTTACCACCCATCACTTCCCCCTGGCGTCTCTCCTCCTTCCCTTTCTCCCAATGTCCACTCTCCTTCCCTTTTCCACCCATCACCTCCCACTGATCCGTCTCCTCCTTCCCTTTCTCCCATTGTCCACTCTCCTCCCCTTTTTCACACATCATCTCCCCTTCGTGACGCTCCTCCTTCCCTTTCTTCCAATGTCCACTGTCCTCTCCTTTTCCACCCATCACATCCCCCTGGTTCCTCTCCTCCTTCTCTTTCTCCCAATATTCACTCTCCTCCCCGTTTCCACACGTCACCTCCCGCTAGTTCCACTCCTCCTTCCCTTTCTCCCAATGTCCACTCTCGTCCCCTTTTCCACCCATCACCTCCCACTGATCCGTCTCCTCCTTCGCTTTCTCCCATTGTCCACTCTCCACTCCATTTCCAACCATCACTTCCCCCTGGTACCTCTGCTCCTTCCCTTTCTCCCAATATACACTCTCCTCCCCGTTTCTACCCATCACTTCCCGATAGTTCCACTCCTCCTTCCCTTTCTCCCAATATCCACTCTCCTCCAATTTTCCACCCACCAACTCCCCCTGATCCCCCTCCTCCTTGCTTTACACCTAATTCCCATTCTCCTCTCCCTTTTCACCCATCACTTCCCCCGGGCGCCTCTCCTCCTTCCATTTTTCCCAATGTCCACTCTCCACTCCTTCTCCACCCATCACCTACCCTTGGTGCCTCTCCTCCTTCCTTTTCTCCCAATGTCCACTCCTCCCCTTTTCGACCGATCACCTCCCGCTGGTTCCTTCCCTTTCTCCCAATGTCCACTCTCCTCCCCTTTTCCACCAACCAACTCCCCCTGGTGTCTCTCCTCCTTGCCTTTCTCCCAATGTCCGCTCTCCTCTCCTTTTCCACCCATTACCTCCCTCGGGTGCTCTCCTCCTTCCCTTTCTCACATTGTCCAGTCTCCTCCCATTTTCCACCCATCACCTCCCCCTGGTGACTCTCCTCCTTGCCTTTCTCAAAATGCCCACTCTCCTATCATTTTCCACCCATCACCTCCTCCTGGCGCCTCTCCTCCTTCCCTTTCTCCCAATGTCCACTCTCCTCTCCTTTTCCACCCATCACATCCCCCTGGTTCCTCTCCTCCTTCCCTTTCTCCCAATGTCCACTCTCCTTCCCTTTTCCACCCATCACATCCCACTGATCCGTCTCCTCCTTCACTTTCTCCCATTGTCCACTCTCCTCCCCTTTTTCACCCATCATCTCCCCTTGGTGACTCTCCTCCTTCCCTTTCTTCCAATGTCGCCGCAATGTCAACTCCTCTACTTTTCCACCGTTCACCCTCCCCGCCGGTGCCTCTCCTCCTTCCCTTTCTCCCATTGTCCACTCTCTTCCCCCTTTTCCACCAATCACCTCCCCCTGGTGCCACTCCTCCTTCCCGTTCTTCCAATGTCCACACTCCTCTCCTCTCCTTTTCCACGCCATCACATACCCCTAGTTCGTCTCCACCTTCCATTTCTCCTAATATACACTCTCCTCCCCGTTTCTACCCATCACTTCCCGATAGTTCCACTCCTCCTTCCCTTTCTCCCAATATCCACTCTCCTCCAATTTTCCACCCACCAACTCCCCCTGATCCCCCTCCTCCTTGCTTTTACACCTAATTCCCATTCTCCTCTCCCTTTTCACCCATCACTTCCCCCGGGGCGCCTCTCCTCCTTCCATTTTTTCCCAATGTCCACTCTCCACTCCTTCTCTCACCCATCACCTACCCTTGGTGCCTCTCCTCCTTCGCTTTTCTCCCAATGTCCACTCCCTCCCCTTTTCGACCGATCACCTCCCGCTGGTTCCTTCCCTTTTCTCCACAATGTCCACTCTCCTCCCCTTTTCCACCAACCAACTCCCCCCTGGTGACTCTCCTCCTTGCCTTTCCTCAAAATGTCCGCTCTCCTCTCCTTTTCCACCCATTACCTCCCTCGGGTGCTCTCCTCCTTCCCTTTCTCACATTGTCCAGTCTCCTCCCATTTTCCACCCATCACCTCCCCCTGGTGACTCTCCTCCTTGCCTTTCTCAAAATGTCCACTCTCCTATCATTTTCCACCCATCACCTCCTCCTGGCGCCTCTCCTCCTTCCCTTTCTCCCAATGTCCACTCTCCTCTCCTTTTCCACCCATCACATCCCCCTGGTTCCTCTCCTCCTTCCCTTTCTCCCAATGTCCACTCTCCTTCCCTTTTCCACCCATCACCTCCCCACTGATCCGTCTCCTCCTTCCCTTTCTCCCATTGTCCACACTCCTCCCCCTTTTCCACACATCACCTCCCACTGGCCCTCTCCTCCTTCCCATTCTCCCAAAGTCTACTCCTCTCCTTTTTCGCCCATCACCACCCCCTGGTGCCCCTCCTCCTTCCTATTCTCCCAAAGTCCACTCCTATCCTTTTCCACCCCATCACCTCCCACTGGCGCCTCTCCTCCTTCCCTTTCTCCCAATGTCCGCTCTGCTCTCCTTTTCCACCCATTACCTCCCTCGGGTGCTCTCCTCCTTCCCTTTCTCACATTGTCCAGTCTCCTCCAATTTTCAGCCCATCAACTCCCACTGATCCGTCTCCCTCCTTCCCTTTCTCCCATTGTCCACTCTCCTCCGCATTTCTACCCCATCACTTCCCCCTGGTGCCTCTGCTCCTTCCCCTTTCTCACAATGTCCACTCTCCTCTCCTTTTCCACCCATCACATCCCTCTGGCGCCACTCCTCCTTCCCCTTTTTCCCAATGTCAACTCTCCTCTCCTTTTCCTTCCATCACCTCCCCCTGGTGCCTCACCTCCTTCCCTTTCTCACAAAGTCCACCCCTATCCTTTTCCACCCATCAACTCCCCCAGGTGCCTCTCCACCTTCCCTTCCTCCTCAATGTCCACTCCTCTCCTTCTCCACCCATCACCACCCCCCGGTGCCTCTCCTCCATCCCTTTCTCCCATTGTCCACACTCCCTCCCCTTTTCCACACATCACCCTCCCACTGGCCCTCTCCTCCTTCCCATTCTGCCAAAGTCTACTCCTCTCCTTTTTCGCCCATCACCACCCCCTGGTCGCCCCTCCTCCTTCCTATTCTCCCAATGTCCACTCCTATCCTTTTCCACCCATCACCTCCCACTGGGCGCCTCTCCTCCTTCCCTTTCTCCCAATGTCCCGCTCTGCTCTCCTATTCCACCCATTACCTCCCTCGGGTGCCTCTCATCCTTGCCTTTCTCAAATGTCCACTCTCCACTCCTTTTCCACCACTCACCACCCCCTGGTGCCTCTCTTCCTCCACTTTCTCCCAATGTCCAATCTCCTCTCCTTTACCACCCATCACTTCCCCCTGGCGTCTCTCCTCCTTCCCTTTCTCCCCAATGTCCACTCTCCTTCCCTTTTCCACCCATCACCTCCCACTGATCCGTCTCCTCCTTCCCTTTCTCCCATTGTCCACTCTCCTCCCCTTTTTCACACATCATCTCCCCTTCGTGACGCTCCTCCTTCCCTTTCTTCCAATGTCCACTGTCCTCTTCCTTTTCCACCCATCACATCCCCCTGGTTCCTCTCCTCCTTCTCTTTCTCCCAATATTCACTCTCCTCCCCGTTTCCACACGTCACCTCCCGCTAGTTCCACTCCTCCTTCCCTTTCTCCCAATGTCCACTCTCGTCCCCTTTTCCACCCATCACCTCCCACTGATCCGTCTCCTCCTTCGCTTTCTCCCCATTGTCCACTCTCCACTCCATTTCCAACCATCACTTCCCCCTGGTACCTCTGCTCCTTCCCTTTCTCACAATGTCCACTCTCCTCTCCTTTCCCCACCCATCACATTCCTCTGGCGCCTGTCCTCCTTTCCTTCCTCCCAATGCCCACTCCTCTCCTTTTCCGCCCATTACGTCCCCCTGGTGCCTCTCCTCCTTCCCTTTCTCCCAATGTCAACTCCTCTACTTTTCCACCGTTCACTTCCCGCTGGTGCCTCTCCTCCTTTCCTATCTCCCAATGTCCACACTAATCTCCTTTTCCACCCATCACTTCCCCTGACCCCTCTCCTCCTTCCCTTTCTCCCAATGTCCACCCCTCTTCTCTTTTTCAGCCCTTCAGATCCCCTTGGTGCCTCTCCTCCTTCGCTTTAATCCAATGTCCACCGTCCTCCCCATTTCCACCCACAACTCCCCCTGGTGACTCTCCTCCTTCCCTTTCTCACATTGTCCACTCTCCTCCCCTTTTCCACCCATCACCTACCCCTGGTGACTCTCCTCCTTGCCTTTCTCAAAATGTCCACTCTCATCTCCTTTTCCACCCATCACCTCCCCCTAGTACCTCTCTTCCTTCCCTTTCTCCCAAAGTACACTCTCCTATCCTTTTCCACCCATCACCGCCCCCTGGCGCCTCTCCTCCTTCCCTTTCTCCCAATGTCCACTCTGCTCTCCTTTTTCCACCCATTCACACCTCCCCCTGTTACCTCTGCTTCTTCCCTTTCTCCCAATGTGCACTCCTCTCCTTTTCTACCCATCACATCGCCCTGGTGCCTCTCCTCCTTCCCTTCTCCAAAAGTCCACTCCCTCTCCTTTTCTACCCATCACCTCCCCCTGGTGCCTGTCCTCCTTCCCTTCCTCCCAATGCCCACTCCTCTCCTTTTCCAACCATTACGTCCCCCCTGGTGCCTCTCCTCTTTCCCTTTCTCTCCCAATGTCAACTCCTCTACTTTTCCACCGTTTCACTTCCCGCTGGTGCCTCTCCTCCTTTCCTATCTCCCAATGCCCACACTAATCTCCTTTTCCACCCATCACTTCCCCTGACCCCTCTCCTCCTTCCCTTTCTCCCAATGTCCACCCTCCTCTCTTTTTCAACCCTTCAGATCCCCCTGGTGCCTCTCCTCCTTCGCTTTATCCCAATGTCCACCGTCCTCCACATTTCCACCCACAACTCCCCTGGTGACTCTCCTCCTTGCCTTTCTCAAAATGTCCACTCTCTTCTCCTTTTCCACCCATCACCTCCCCCCTAGTACCTCTCCTCCATCCCTTTCTCCCAAATTGCACTCTCCTATCCTTTTTCCACCCATCACCTCCCCCTGTTGCCTCTGCTTCTTCCCTTATTCCCATTATCCACTCTCCTCCCCTTTTCCACACATAACCTCCCCCTGGTAACTCTCCTCCTTCACTTTCTCCCAAAGTCCACTACTATCCTTTTCCACTCATCACCTCCCCCCTGGTTCCTCACCTCCTTCCCTTTCTCCCAATCTCCACTCCTCTCCTTTTCTACCCATCACATCGCCCTGGTGCCTCTCCTCCTTCCCTTCCGCCCAATGTCAACTCCTCTACTTTTCCACCGTTCACCTCCCGCCGGTGCCTCTCCTCCTTCCCTTTCTCCCATTGTCCACTCTCTTCCCCTTTTCCACCAATCACCTCCCCCTGGTGCCACTCCTCCTTCCCGTTCTTCCAATGTCCACACTCCTCTCCTCTCCTTTTCCACCCATCACATACCCCTAGTTCGTCTCCACCTTCCATTTCTCCCAATATACACTCTCCTCCCCGTTTCTACCCATCACTTCCCGATAGTTCCACTCCTCCTTCCCTTTCTCCCAATATCCACTCTCCTCCAATTTTCCACCGACCAACTCTCCCTGATCCCCCTCCTCCTTGCTTTACACCTAATTCCCATTCTCCTCTCCATTTTCACCCATCACTTCCCCGGGCGCCTCTCCTCCTTCCATTTTTCCCAATGTCCACTCTCCACTCCTTCTCCACCCATCACCTACCCCTGGTGCCTCTCCTCCTTCCTTTTCTCCCAATGTCCACTCCTCCCCCTTTTCGACCGATCACCTCCCGCTGGTTCCTTCCCTTTCTCCCAATGTCCACTCTCCTCCCCTTTTCCACCAACCAACTCCCCCTGGTGTCCTCTCCTCCTTGCCTTTCTCCCAATGTCCGCTCTCCTCTCCTTTTCCACCCCATTACCTCCCCTCGGGTGCTCTCCTCCTTCCCTTTCTCACATTGTCCAGTCTCCTCCCATTTTCCACCCATCACCTCCCCCTGGTGACTCTCCTCCTTGCCTTTCTCAAAATGTCCACTCTCCTCTTCTTTTCCACCCATCACCTCCCCCTAGTACCTCTCCTCCTTCCCTTTCTCCCAATGTCCACTCTCCTATCCTTTTCCACCCATCACCTCCCCCTGGCGCCTCTCCTCCTTCCTTTCTCCCAATGTCCACTCTCCTCTCCTTTTCCACCCATCACATCCCCATGGTTCCTCTCCTCCTTCCCTTTCTCCCAATGTCCACTCTCCTTCCCTTTTCCACCCATCACATCCCACTGATCCGTCTCCTCCTTCACTTTCTCCCATTGTCCACTCTCCTCCCCTTTTTCACCCCATCATCTCCCCTTGGTGACTCTCCTCCTTCCCTTTCTTCCAATGTCCACTGTCCCTCTCCATTTCCACCCATCACATCCCCCTGGTTCCTCTCCTCCTTCCCTTCCGCCCAATGTCAACTCCTCTACTTTTCCACCGTTCACCTCCCGCCGGTGCCTCTCCTCCTTCCCTTTCTCCCATTGTCCACTCTCTTCCCCTTTTCCACCAATCACCTCCCCCTGGTGCCACTCCTCCTTCCCGTTCTTCCAATGTCCACACTCCTCTCCTCTCCTTTTCCACCCATCACATACCCCTAGTTCGTCTCCACCTTCCATTTCTCCCAATATACACTCTCCTCCCCGTTTCTACCCATCACTTCCCGATAGTTCCACTCCTCCTTCCCTTTCTCCCAATATCCACTCTCCTCCAATTTTCCACCCAACCAACTCCCCCCTGATCCCCCTCCTCCTTGCTTTACACCTAATTCCCATTCTCCTCTCCCTTTTCACCCATCACTTCCCCCGGGCGCCTCTCCTCCTTCCATTTTTCCCAATGTCCACTCTCCACTCCTTCTCCACCCATCACCTACCCTTGGTGCCTCTCCTCCTTCCTTTTCTCCCAATGTCCACTCCTCCCCTTTTCGACCGATCACCTCCCGCTGGTTCCTTCCCTTTCTCCCCAATGTCCACTCTCCTCCCCCTTTTCCACCAACCAACTCCCCCTGGTGACTCTCCTCCTTGCCTTTCTCAAAATGTCCGCTCTCCTCTCCTTTTCCACCCATTACCTCCCTCGGGTGCTCTCCTCCTTCCCTTTCTCACATTGTCCAGTCTCCTCCCATTTTCCACCCATCACCTCCCCCTGGTGACTCTCCTCCTTGCCTTTCTCAAAATGTCCACTCTCCTATCATTTTCCACCCATCACCTCCTCCTGGCGCCTCTCCTCCTTCCCTTTCTCCCAATGTCCACTCTCCTCTCCTTTTTCCACCCATCACATCCCCCTGGTTTCCTCTCCTCCTTCCCTTTCTCCCAATGTCCACTCTCCTTCCCTTTTCCACCCATCACCTCCCACTGATCCGTCTCCTCCTTCCCTTTCTCCCATTGTCCACACTCCTCCCCTTTTCCACACATCACCTCCCACTGGCCCTCTCCTCCTTCCCATTCTCCCAAAGTCTACTCCTCTCCTTTTTCGCCCATCACCACCCCCTGGTGCCCCTCCTCCTTCCTATTCTCCCAAAGTCCACTCCTATCCTTTTCCACCCATCACCTCCCACTGGCGCCTCTCCTCCTTCCCTTTCTCCCAATGTCCGCTCTGCTCTCCTTTTCCACCCATTACCTCCCTCGGGTGCTCTCCTCCTTCCCTTTCTCACATTGTCCAGTCTCCTCCAATTTTCAGCCCATCAACTCCCACTGATCCGTCTCCTCCTTCCCTTTCTCCCATTGTCCACTCTCCTCCGCATTTCCACCCATCACTTCCCCCTGGTGCCTCTGCTCCTTCCCTTTCTCACAATGTCCACTCTCCTCTCCTTTTCCACCCATCACATCCCTCTGGCGCCACTCCTCCTTCCCTTTTTCCCAATGTCAACTCTCCTCTCCTTTTCCTTCCCTCACCTCCCCCTGGTGCCTCACCTCCTTCCCTTTCTCACAAAGTCCACCCCTATCCTTTTCCACCCATCAACATCCCCCCAGGTGCCTCTCCACCTTCCCTTCCTCCCCAATGTCCACTCCTCTCCTTCTCCACCCATCACCACCCCCGGTGCCTCTCCTCCATCCCTTTCTCCCATTGTCCACACTCCTCCCCTTTTCCACACATCACCTCCCACTGGCCCTCTCCTCCTTCCCATTCTGCCAAAGTCTACTCCTCTCCTTTTTCGCCCATCACCACCCCCTGGTGCCCCTCCTCCTTCCTATTCTCCCAATGTCCACTCCTATCCTTTTCCACCCATCACCTCCCACTGGCGCCTCTCCTCCTTCCCTTTCTCCCAATGTCCGCTCTGCTCTCCTATTCCACCCATTACCTCCCTCGGGTGCCTCTCATCCTTGCCTTTCTCAAAATGTCCACTCTCCACTCCTTTTCCACCACTCACCACCCCCTGGTGCCTCTCTTCCTCCACTTTCTCCCAATGTCCAATCTCCTCTCCTTTACCACCCATCACTTCCCCCTGGCGTCTCTCCTCCTTCCCTTTCTCCCAATGTCCACTCTCCTTCCCTTTTCCACCCCATCACCTCCCACTGATCCGTCTCCTCCTTCCCTTTCTCCCATTGTCCACTCTCCTCCCCTTTTTCACACATCATCTCCCCTTCGTGACGCTCCTCCTTCCCTTTCTTCCAATGTCCACTGTCCTCTCCTTTTCCACCCATCACATCCCCCTGGTTCCTCTCCTCCTTCTCTTTCTCCCAATATTCACTCTCCTCCCCGTTTCCACACGTCACCTCCCGCTAGTTCCACTCCTCCTTCCCTTTCTCCCAATGTCCACTCTCGTCCCCTTTTCCACCCATCACCTCCCACTGATCCGTCTCCTCCTTCGCTTTCTCCCATTGTCCACTCTCCACTCCATTTCCAACCATCACTTCCCCCTGGTACCTCTGCTCCTTCCCTTTCTCACAATGTCCACTCTCCTCTCCTTTCCCACCCATCACATTCCTCTGGCGCCTGTCCTCCTTTCCTTCCTCCCAATGCCCACTCCTCTCCTTTTCCGCCCATTACGTCCCCCTGGTGCCTCTCCTCCTTCCCTTTCTCCCAATGTCAACTCCTCTACTTTTCCACCGTTCACTTCCCGCTGGTGCCTCTCCTCCTTTCCTATCTCCCAATGTCCACACTAATCTCCTTTTCCACCCATCACTTCCCCTGACCCCTCTCCTCCTTCCCTTTCTCCCAATGTCCACCCCTCTTCTCTTTTTCAGCCCTTCAGATCCCCTTGGTGCCTCTCCTCCTTCGCTTTAATCCAATGTCCACCGTCCTCCCCATTTCCACCCACAACTCCCCCTGGTGACTCTCCTCCTTCCCTTTCTCACATTGTCCACTCTCCTCCCCTTTTCCACCCATCACCTACCCCTGGTGACTCTCCTCCTTGCCTTTCTCAAAATGTCCACCCTCATCTCCTTTTCCACCCATCACCTCCCCCTAGTACCTCTCTTCCTTCCCTTTCTCCCAAAGTACACTCTCATATCCTTTTCCACCCATCACCGCCCCCTGGCGCCTCTCCTCCTTCCCTTTCTCCCAATGTCCACTCTGCTCTCCTTTTCCACCCATCACCTCCCCCTGTTACCTCTGCTTCTTCCCTTTCTCCCAATGTGCACTCCTCTCCTTTTCTACCCATCACATCGCCCTGGTGCCTCTCCTCCTTCCCTTCTCCAAAAGTCCACTCCTCTCCTTTTCTACCCATCACCTCCCCCTGGTGCCTGTCCTCCTTCCCTTCCTCCCAATGCCCACTCCTCTCCTTTTCCAACCATTACGTCCCCCTGGTGCCTCTCCTCTTTCCCTTTCTCCCAATGTCAACTCCTCTACTTTTCCACCGTTCACTTCCCGCTGGTGCCTCTCCTCCTTTCCTATCTCCCAATGCCCACACTAATCTCCTTTTCCACCCATCACTTCCCCTGACCCCTCTCCTCCTTCCCTTTCTCCCAATGTCCACCCTCCTCTCTTTTTCAACCCTTCAGATCCCCCTGGTGCCTCTCCTCCTTCGCTTTATCCCAATGTCCACCGTCCTCCACATTTCCACCCACAACTCCCCTGGTGACTCTCCTCCTTGCCTTTCTCAAAATGTCCACTCTCTTCTCCTTTTCCACCCATCACCTCCCCCTAGTACCTCTCCTCCATCCCTTTCTCCCAAATTGCACTCTCCTATCCTTTTCCACCCATCACCTCCCCCTGGCGCCTCTCCTCCTTCCCTTTCTCCCAATGTCCACTCTGCTCTCCTTTTCCACCCATCACCTCCCCCTGTTGCCTCTGCTTCTTCCCTTATTCCCATTATCCACTCTCCTCCCCTTTTCCACACATAGCCTCCCCCTGGTAACTCTCCTCCTTCACTTTCTCCCAAAGTCCACTACTATCCTTTTCCACTCATCACCTCCCCCCCTGGTTCCTCACCTCCTTCCCTTTCTCCCAATCTCCACTCCTCTGCTTTTCTACCCATCACATCGCCCTGGTGCCTCTCCTCCTTCCCTTCCGCCCAATGTCAACTCCTCTACTTTTCCACCGTTCACCTCCCGCCGGTGCCTCTCCTCCTTCCCTTTCTCCCATTGTCCACTCTCTTCCCCTTTTCCACCAATCACCTCCCCCTGGTGCCACTCCTCCTTCCCGTTCTTCCCAATGTCCACACTCCTCTCCTCTCCTTTTCCACCCATCACATACCCCTAGTTCGTCTCCACCTTCCATTTCTCCCAATATACACTCTCCTCCCCGTTTCTACCCATCACTTCCCGATAGTTCCACTCCTCCTTCCCTTTCTCCCAATATCCACTCTCCTCCAATTTTCCACCGACCAACTCTCCCTGATCCCCCTCCTCCTTGCTTTACACCTAATTCCCATTCTCCTCTCCATTTTCACCCATCACTTCCCCCGGGCGCCTCTCCTCCTTCCATTTTTCCCAATGTCCACTCTCCACTCCTTCTCCACCCATCACCTACCCCTGGTGCCTCTCCTCCTTCCTTTTCTCCCAATGTCCACTCCTCCCCTTTTCGACCGATCACCTCCCGCTGGTTCCTTCCCTTTCTCCCAATGTCCACTCTCCTCCCCCTTTTCCACCAACCAACTCCCCCTGGTGTCTCTCCTCCTTCCCTTTCTCACATTGTCCAGTCTCCTCCCATTTTCCACCCATCACCTCCCCCTGGTGACTCTCCTCCTTGCCTTTCTCAAAATGTCCACTCTCCTCTTCTTTTCCACCCATCACCTCCCCCTAGTACCTCTCCTCCTTCCCTTTCTCCAAATGTCCACTCTCCTATCCTTTTCCACCCATCACCTCCCCCTGGCGCCTCTCCTCCTTCCCTTTCTCCCAATGTCCACTCTCCTCTCCTTTTCCACCCATCACATCCCCATGGTTCCTCTCCTCCATCCCTTTCTCCCAATGTCCACTCTCCTTCCCTTTTCCACCCATCACATCCTACTGATCCGTCTCCTCCTTCCCTTTCTCCCATTGTCCACTCTCCTCCCCTTTTTCACCCATCATCTCCCCTGGGTGACTCTCCTCCTTCCCTTTCTTCCAATGTCCACTGTCCCTCTCCTTTTCCACCCATCACATCCCCCTGGTTCCTCTCCTCCTTCTCTTTCTCGCAATATGCACTCTCCTCCCCGTTTCCACACGTCACCTCCCGCTAGTTCCACTCCTCCTTCCCTTCTGCCAATGTATACTCTCCTCCAATTTTCCGCCCATCACCTCCCACTGATCCGTCTCCTCCTTCCCTTTCTCCCATTGTCCACTCTCCTCCGCATTTCCACCCATCACTTCCCCCTGGTGCCTCTGCTCCTTCCTTTCTCACAATGTCCACTCTCCTCTCCTTTTCCACCCATCACATCCCTCTGGCGCCACTCCTCCTTCCCTTTTTCCCAATGTCCACTCTCCTCTCCTTTTCCTTCCATCACCTCCCCCTGGTGCCTCACCTCCTTCCCTTTCTCACAAAGTCCACCCCTATCCTTTTCCACCCATCAACTCCCCCAGGTGCCTCTCCACCTTCACTTCCTCCCAATGTCCACTTCCTCTCCTTCTCCACCCATCACCACCCCCCGGTGCCTCTACTCCATCCCTTTCTCCCATTGTCCACACTCCTCCCCTTTTCCACACATCACCTCCCACTGGCCCTCTCCTCCTTCCCATTCTCCCAAAGTCTACTCCTCTCCTTTTTTCGCCCATCACCACCCCCCTGGTGCCCCTCCTCCTTCCTATTCTCCCAATGTCCACTCCTATCCTTTTCCACCCATCACCTCCCACTGATCCGTCTCCTCCTTCCCTTTCTCCCATACTCCACTCTGCTCCCCTTTTTCACCCATCATCTCCCCTTGATGACAATCCTCCTTCCCTTTCTTCCAATGTCCACTGTCCTCTCCTTTTTCCACACATCACCTCCCCCTGGTGCCTCTCCTCCTTCCCTTTCTCACAAAGTCCACTCCTATCCTCTTCCACCTCATCACCTCCCCCTGGTGCCTCTCCACCTTCCCTTCCTCCCAATGTCCACTCCTCTCCTTCTCCACCCAATATCCCCCATCTGGTGCCTCTCCTCCTTCCCTTTCTCCCAATGTCAACTCCTCTACTTTTCCACCGTTCACCTCACGCTGGTGCCCCTCCTCCTTTCCTATCTCCCAATGCCCACACTAGTCTCCTTTTCCACCCATCACTTCCCCTGGCCCCTCTCCTCCTTCCCTTTCTCCCAATGTCCACTCTCCTATCCTTTTCCACCCATCACCTCCCCCTGGCGCCTCTCCTCCTTCACTTTCTCCCAATGTCCACTCTGCTCTCCTTTTCCACCCATTACCTCCCTCGGGTGCATCTCATCCTTCCCTTTCTCACATTGTCCACTCTCCTCCCTTTTTCCACCCATCACATCCCGCTGGTGCCTCTCCTCCTTGCCTTTCTCAAAATGTCCACTCTCTACTCCTTTTCCACCACTCACCACCCCCTGGTGCCTCTCTTCCTCCCCTTTCTCCCAATGTCCAATCTCCTCTCCTTTACAACCCATCACATCCCCCCTGGCGCCTCTCCTCCTTCCCTTTCTTCCAATGTCCACTGTCCTCTCCTTTTCCACCCATCACATCCCCCTGGTTCCTCTCCTCCTTCTCTTTCTCCCAATATTCACTCTCCTCCCCGTTTCCACACGTCACCACCCGCTAGTTCCACTCCTCCTTCCCTTTCTCCCAATGTCCACTCTCCTCCCCTTTTCCACCCATCACCTCCCACTGATCCGTCTTCTCCTTCCCTTTCTCCCATTGTCCACTCTCCACTCCATTTCCACCCATCACTTCTCCCTGGTACCTTCTGCTCCTTCCCTTCTCCAAAAGTCCACTCCTCTCCTTTTCTACCCATCACCTCCCCCTGGTGCCTCTCCTCCTTCCCTTTCTCCCAATGTCAACTCCTCTACTTTTCCACCGTTCACCTCCCGCTAGTGCCTCTCCTCCTTTCGTATCTCCCAATGCCCACAATAATCGCCTGTTCAACCCATCACTTCCCCTCGCGACTCTCCGCCTTCCCTTTCTCCCAATCTCCACTCTCCTCCCTTTTTCTACCCCTTCAGCTCCCCCTGCTGCCTCTCCTCCATCCCTTTCTCCCAGTGTCGACTCTCCTCTCCTTTTCCACCCATTAACTCCCTCGGGTGCCTCTCCTCCTTCCCTTTCTCAAATTGTCCACTCTCCTCCCTTTTTCCACCCATCACATCCCCCTGGTGCCTCTCCTCCTTGCCTTTCTCAAAATGTCCACTCTCCACTCCTTTTCCACCCCTCACCACCCCCTGGTGCCTCTCTTCCTTCCCTTTCTCCCAATGTCCAATCTCCTGTCCTTTACCACCCATCACTTCCCCGTGGCGCCTCTCCTCCTTCCCTTTCTCCCAATGTCCACTCCTCTCCTTTTCCACCGATCACCTCTCACTGATCCGTCTCCTCCTCCTTCCCTTTCTCCCATTGTACACTCTCCTCCCCTTTTTCACCCATCATCGCCCCTTGGTGACACTCCTCCTTCCCTTTCTTCCAATGTCCACTGTCCTCACCTTTTCCACCTATCACATCCCCCTGGTTCCTCTCCTCCTTCCCTTTCTCCCAATATTCACTCTCCTCCCCGTTTCCACATGTCACCTCCCGGTAGTTCCACTCCTTCTTCCCTTTCTCCCAATGTCCACTCTCCTCCCCTTTTCCACCCATCACCTCCCACTGATCCGTCTCCTCCTTCCCTTTCTCCAATTGTCCACTCTCCTCTCCTTTTCCTTCCATCACCTCCCCCTGGTGCCTCTCCTCCTTCCCTTTCTCCCAAAGTCCACCCCTATCCTTTTCCAAACATCACCTCCCCCTGGTACCTCTCCACCTTCCTTCCTCCTAATGTCCACTCCTCCCCTTCTCCACCCATCACCACCCCCCGGTGCCTCTCCTCCTTCCCTTTCTCCCAATGTCAACTCCTCTACTTTTCCACCGATCAATCTCCCGCTGTTGCCCTCTCCACCTTTCTTATCTCTCAATCTCCACTCTTCTCCCCTTTTCCACCTATCACCTCCCCCGCTGCCTCTACTCCTTCCCATTCTCCCAATGTCCACTCCTCCCTTTTTCCACCCATCACCTCACCCTGGCGCCTCTCCTCCTTCCCTTTCTCCCAATGTCCACTCTCCTCCTCTTTTCCCACCATCACCTCTCCCTGGTGCATCTCCTCCTGCCCTTTCTCCCAATCTCCACTCTGCTCTAATTTTCCACCCATCACCTCCCCCTAGTCCCTCTCATCCTTCCCTTTCTCCCATTGTCCACACTCCTCCCACTTTCCACACATCACCTCCCACTGGTCCCTCTCCTCCTTCCCATTCTCCCAAAGTCCACTCCTCTCCTTTTTCACCCATCACCTCCCCATGGTGCCCCACCTCCTTCCGATTCTCCCAATGTCCACTCCTCTCCTTTTCCACCCATCACCTCCCACTGATCCGTCTCCTCCTTCTCTTTCTCCCAATCTCCACTCTCCTCCTCTTTTTCACCCATCATCTCCCCATGATGACAATCCTCCTTCCCTTTCTTCCAATGTCCACTGTCCTGTCCTTTTCCACCCATCACCTCCCCCTGGTGCCTCTCCTCCTTCCCTTTCTCACAAAGTCCACTCCTATCCTCTTCCACCCATCACCACCCCCTGGTGCCCTCTCCACCTTCCCTTCCTCCCAATGTCCACTGCTCACCTTCTCCACCCAAAATCCCCCATCTGGGGCCTCTCCTCCTTCCCTTTCTCCCAATGTAAGCTCCTCCCCTTTTCCACGCATCACCTCCCACTGATCCGTCTCCTCCTTCCCTTTCTCCCATTGTCCACTCTCCTCCCCTTTTTCACACATCATCTCCCCTTGATGACTCTCCTCCTTCCCTTTCTTCCAATGTCCACTGTCCTCTCCTTTTCCACCCATCACATCCCCCTGGTTCCTCTCCTCCTTCTCTTTCTCCCAATATGCACTCTCCTCCCCGTTTCCACACGTCACCTCCCGCTAGTTCCACTCCTCCTTCCCTTCTGCCAATGTACACTCTCTCCTCCAATTTTCAGCCCATCAACTCCCACTGATCCGTCTCCTCCTTCCCTTTCTCCCATTGTCCACTCTCCTCCGCATTTCCACCCATCACTTCCCCCTGGTGACTCTCCTCCTTCCCTTTCTCACATTGTCCACTCTCCTCCCCCTTTTCCACCCATCACCTACCCCTGGTGACTCTCCTCCTTGCCTTTCTCAAAATGTCCACTCTCTTCTCCTTTTCCACCCATCACCTTCCCCTGGCGCCTCTCCTCCTTCCCTTTCTCCCAATGTCCACTCTGCTCTCCTTTTCCACCCATCACCTCCCCCTGTTGCCTCTGCTTCTTCCCTTTCTCCCATTATCCACTCTCCTCCCCTTTTCCACACATCACCTCCCCCTGGTAACTCTCCTCCTTACTTTCTCCCAAAGTCCACTCCTATCCTTTTCCACCCATCACCTTCCCCTGGTTCCTAACCTCCTTCCTTTTCTCCCAATGTCCACTCCTCTCCTTTTCTACCCATCACATCGCCCTGGTGCCTCTCCTCCTTCCCTTCCTCCCAATGTCAACTCCTCTACTTTCCCACCGTTCACCTCCCGCCGGTGCCTCTCCTCATTCCCTTTCTCCCATTGTCCACACTCTTCCCCTTTTCCACCCATCACCTCCCCCTGGTGCCACTCCTCCTTCCCGTTCTTCCAATGTCCACACCCCTCTCCTCTCCTTTTCCACCCATCACATACCCCGAGTTCCTCTCCACCTTCCATTTCTCCCAATATACACTCTCCTCCCCGTTTCTACCTATCACTTCTCGATAGTTCCACTTCTCCTTCCCTTTCTCCCAATGTCCACTCTCCTCCAATTTTCCACCTACCAACTCCCCCTGATCCCCCGCCCCCCTCCTTGCTTTACTCCTAATGCCCATTCTCCTCTCCCTTTTCACCCATCACTTCCCCCGGGCGCCTCTCCTCCTTCCATTTTTCCCAATGACCACTCTCCACTCTCTTCTCCACCCAACACCTACCCCTGGTGCCTCTCCTCCTTCCCTTTCCTCCCAATGTCCAATCCTCCCCTTTTCGACCGATCATCTCCCGCTGGTTCCTTCCCTTTCTCCCAATGTCCACTCTCCTCCCCTTTTCCACCAACCAACTCCCCCTGGTGTCTCTCCTCCTTGCCTTTCACCCAATATCCGCTCTCCTCTCCTTTTCCACCCATCACCTCCCCATGGTGACTCTCCTCCTTCCCTTTCTCAAAATGTCCACTCTCCCCCTCCTTTTCCACCCATCACCTCCCCCCTAGTACCTCTCCTCCTTCCCTTTCTCCCAATGTCCACTCTCCTATCCTTTTACACCATGACCTCCCCGTGGCGCCTCTCCTCCTTCCCTTTTTCCCAATGTCCACTCTCCTCTCCTTTTCCTTCCATCACCTCCCCCTGGTGACTCTCCTCCTTCCCTTTCTCCCAAAGTCCACTCCTATGCTTTTCCACCCATCACCTCCCCCTTGTGCCTCTACACCTTCCCTTCCTCCCAATGTCCACTCCTCTCATTCTCCACCCATCACCTCCCCCTGGTGCCTCTCCTCCTTCCCTTTCTCCCAATGTCAACTCCTCTAATTTTCCACAGTTCGCCTCCCGCTGTTGCCTCTCCTCCTTTCTTATCTCCCAATGTCCACTCTTCTCCCCTTTTCCACCTATCACTTCCCCCAGTTCCTCTACTCCTTCCCTTTCTCCCAATGTCCACTCCTCCCTTTTTCCACCCATCACCTCACCCTGGCGCCTCTCCTCCTTCCCATTCTCAAAATGTCCACTCTCCTCGTCTTTTCACCCCATCACCTCCCACTGGTGCATATCCTCCTGCCCTTTCTCCCAATCTCCACTCTGCTCTCCTTTTCCACCCATCACCTCCCCCTAGTGCCTCCCCTCCTTCCCTTTCTCCCATTGTCCACACTCCTCCCCTTTTCCACACATCACCTCCCCCTGGTCCCTCTCCTCCTTCCCATTCTCCCAAAGTCCACTCCTCTCCTTTTTCACCCATCACCTCCCGCTGGTGCCTCTCCTCCTTCCCTTTCTTCCAATGTCCACTCCTCTCCTTTTCCACCCATCACCTCCTACTGATCCGTCTCCTCCTTCCCTTTCTCCCATTGTCCACTCTCCTCCCCTTTTTCACCCATCATCTCCCCTTGGTGACTCTCCTCCTTCCCTTTCTTCCAATGCCCACTGTCTTCTCCTTTTCCACCCATCACATCTTCCTGGTTCCTCTCCTCCTTCTCTTTCTCCCAATATTCACTCTCCTCCCCGCTTCCACACGTCACCTCCCGCTAGTTCCACTCCTCCTTCCCTTTCTCCCAATGTCCACTCTCCTCCCTTTTTCCACCCAGCACCTCCCCCTGGTGCCTCTCCTCCTTCTCTTCTCCAAAAGTCCACTCCTCTCCTTTTCTACCCATCACCTCCCCCTGGTGCCTGTCCTCCTTCCCTTCCTCCCAATGTCCACTC
>NW_027277430.1:0-28259 GCF_030028105.1 Mobula birostris | reverse complement strand
AGCGCAGTGAGGTACTTTGTACTTTCAGGCGGTGAGTGAGGTATTTTGTACGTTGAGGTGGTGCGGTGAGGATCTTTGTTCATTGAGGTAGTGCAGAGAGGTATTTTCCTCTTTGAGGTAGTGCGGTGAGGAACTTTGTACTTTGAGGTATTGCGGTGAGGAACTTTGTACTTTGAGGTAGTGCGGTGAGTTACTTTGTACTTAGAGGTAGTGCAGTGAGGAACATTGAACTTTGAGGTGGTGCGTTGAGGTACTTTGTACTTTGAGGTGGTGTGGTGAGGAACTTTGTTCTTTGAGGTAGTGCCGAGAGTAACTTTGTACTTTGAGGTTGTGCGGTGAGGTACTTAGTACTTTGAGCTAGTGCGGCGAGGAACTTTGTACTTTGAGGTAGTGCAGTGAAGGGCTATGTACTTTGAGGTGGTGCTGTGAGGAACTTTGTACTTTGAGGTGGTGTGGTGAGGTATTTCGTACTTTGAGGTTGTGCGGTGAGAAACTGTTTACTTTGAGGTAGTGCGGTGTGGAAATTTGTACTTTGAGGTAGTGCTTGTGATGTACTTTGTACTTTGAGGTGGTGCGGTGAGGTATTTTGTACTTTGAGGTGGTGCGGTGAGTAACTTTTTTCTTTGAGGTAGTGCGTTGAGGAACTTTGTACTTTGAGGTAATGCGGTGAGGTACTTTGTACTTTGAGGAGTGCGGTGAGGAACATTGTACTTTGAGGTAGTGCGCTGAGGTACTTTGTACTTTGAGGTAGTAGAGTTAGGCACTTTATACTTTGAGGTATCGCGGTGAGGTACTTTGTAGTTTGAGGTAGTGCAGTGGGGTACTTTGTACTTCGAGGTACTGCGGTGCGGAAGGTTGTACCCTGAGTTAGTGCGGTGAGTTACTTTGTACTTTGAGTTAGTAGAGTGAGTCACTTTGTACTTTGAGGTAGTGCCGTGAGTTACTTTGTACTTTGAGGTGGTGCGGTGAGGTACTTTGTACTTTGAGGTGGTGCTGTGAGGAACTTTGTACTTTGAGGTGGTGTGGTGAGGTATTTCGTACTTTGAGGTTGTGCAGTGAGAAACTGTTTACTTTGAGGTAGTGCGGTGTGGAAATTTGTACTTTGAGGTAGTGCTTGTGATGTACTTTTTACTTTGAGGTGGTGCGGTGAGGTATTTTGTACTTTGAGGTAGTGCGGTGAGGAACTTTGTACTTTGAGGTGGTGCGGTGAGGAACTTTGTACTTTGAGGTGGTGCGGTGAGTAACTTTTTTCTTTGAGGTAGTGCGTTGAGGAACTTTGTACTTTGAGGGAGAGTGGTGAGGAACTTTGTACTTTGAGGTAGTGTGGTGAGGCACTTTGTACTTTGAGGTAGTGCGGTGCGGAAATTTGTACTTTGAGGTCGTGCGGTGAGGTAGTTTGTAATTTGAGGTAGTAGAGTGAGGTATTGTGTAATTTGACGTGGTGCGGTGAGTTACTTTGTGCTTTGAGGTAGTGCGGTGAGGTACTTTGTACTTTGAGGTGGTAGAGTGAGGTATTTTGTAATTTGAAGTGGTGATGTAAGTTACTTTGTACTTTGAGGTAGTGCAGTGAAGAACATTGTACTTTGAGGTGGTGTGGTGAGGTACTTTGTACTTTTAGGTGGTGTGGTGAAGAACTTTTTTCTTTGTGGTAGTTCGGTGAGGAAGTTTGTACATTGAGGTTGTGCGGTGAGGTACTTAGTACTTTGAGGTAGTGCAGTGAGGAGCTTTGTACTTTGAGGAGTTGCGGTAAGGTATCTTACACTTTGAGGTAGTGTGGTGAGGAACTTTGTACTTTGAGGTTGTGCGGTGAGGTACTTTGTACTTTGAGGTAGTGCAGTGAGGAACTTTGTACTTTGAAGTAGTGCAGTGAGGTACTTTTTTCTTTGAGGTAGTGCGGTGCAGAAATTTGTTTTTTGAGGTATTGCTTGTGATGTACTTTGTACATGAGGAAGTGCGGTGAGGTATTTTGTACTTTGAGGTAGTGCGGTGAGGTACTTTGTACTTTGAGTTACAGCGGTGGAGATCTTTGAACTTTGAGGTGGTGCGGGGAGGAACTTTGTACTTTGAGGTTGTGCGGTGAGGTACTTTGTACTTTGAGGTAGTGCGGTGAGGAACGTTGTACTTTGAGGAGTTGCGGTATGGTATCTTGTACTTTGAGGTGGAGCTGTGAGGAACTTTGTACTTTGAGGTGGTGTGGTGAGGTATTTCGTACTTTGAGGTTGTGCGGTGAGAAACTTTGAAATTTGAGGTAGTGCAGTGAGGTACTTTGTACTTTGAGGTGGTGCGGTGAGGAAGCTTGTACTTTGAGGTTGTGCTGTGAGGTACTTTGTACTTTGAGGGAGAGTAGTGAGGAACTTTGTACTTTGAGGTAGTGTGGTGAGGTACTTTGTACTTTGAGGTACAGCGGTGAGGAACTTTGAACTTTGAGGTTGTGCGGTGAGCAACTTTTTTCTTTGAGGTATTGTGGTGAGGCACTTTGTACTTTGAGGTAGTGCGGTGCGGAAATTTGTACTTTGAGGTCGTGCGGTGAGGTAGTTTGTAATTTGAGGTAGTAGAGTGAGGTATTGTGTAATTTGACGTGGTGCGGTGAGTTACTTTGTGCTTTGAGGTAGTGCGGTGAGGTACTTTGTACTTTGAGGTGGTAGAGTGAGGTATTTTGTAATTTGAAGTTGTGATGTAAGTTACTTTGTACTTTGAGGTAGTGCAGTGAAGAACATTGTACTTTGAGGTGGTGCGGTGAGGTACTTTGTACTTTGAGGTGGTGTGGTGAAGAACTTTTTTCTTTGTGGTAGTTCGGTGAGGAAGTTTGTACATTGAGGTTGTGCGGTGAGGTACTTAGTACTTTGAGGTAGTGCAGTGAGGAGCTTTGTACTTTGAGGAGTTGCGGTAAGGTATCTTACACTTTGAGGTAGTGTGGTGAGGAACTTTGTACTTTGAGGTTGTGCGGTGAGGTACTTTGTACTTTGAGGTAGTGCAGTGAGGAACTTTGTACTTTGAGGTAGTGCAGTGAGGTACTTTTTTCTTTGAGGTAGTGCGGTGGAGAAATTTGTAGTTTGAGGTATTGCTTGTGATGTACTTTGTACATGAGGAAGTGAGGTGAGGTATTTTGTAGTTTGAGGTAGTGCGGCGAGGTACTTTGTACTTTGAGTTACAGCGGTGGGGATCTTTGAACTTTGAGGTTGTGCGGTGAGGTACTTTGTACTTTGAGGTAGTGCGGTGAGGAACGTTGTACTTTGAGGAGGTGCGGTAAGGTATCGTGTACTTTGAGGTAGTGTGGTGAGGAACTTTGTACTTTGAGGTAGTGCGGTGAGGAACTTTGTAATTTGAGGTACTGCCGTAAGATACTTTGTACTTTGAGGTAGTAGGTGAGGTACTGTGTACTTTGAGGTGGAGCTGTGAGGAACTTTGTATTTTGAGGTGGTGCGGTGAGGTACTTCGTACTTTGAGGTTGTGCTGTGAGATACTGTGAACTTTGAGGTAGTGCAGTGAGGTACTTTGTACATTCAGGCAGTGAGTGAGGTATTTTGTACGTTGAGGTGGTGCGGTGAGGATCTTTGTACATTGAGGTAGTGCAGAGAGGTATTTTGCTCTTTGAGGTAGTCCGGAGAGGAACTTTGTACTTTGAGGTTGTGCGGTGAGGTACTTAGTACTTTGAGATAGTGAGGTGAGGTACTTTGTACTTTGAGGTGGTGCGGTGAGGTATTTTGTACTTTGAGGTAATGCGGTGAGGTACTTGTACTTTGAGGTACAGCGGTGAGGAACTTTGAGCTTTGAGGTGGTGCGGTGAGAAACTTTTTTCTTTGAGGTAGTGCGTTGAGGAACTTTGTACTTTCAGGTAGTGCGGTCAGGAACATTGTACTTTGAGGTAGTGCGCTGAGGTACTTTGTAGTTTGAGGTAGTAGAGTGAGGCACTTTGTACTTTGAGGTAGTGCGGTGAGGTACTTTGTAGTTTGAGGTAGTGCAGTGAGGTACTTTGTCCTTTGAGGTAGTGCGGTGCGGAAGGTTGTACCTTGAGTTAGTGCGGTGAGGTACTTAGTACTTTGAGGTAGTGCGGTGAGGAGCTTTGTACTTTGAGGAGTTGCGGTAAGGTACCTTGTACTTTGAGGTAGTGTGGCGAGGAACCTTGTACTTTGAGGTAGTGCTGTGAAGTGCTATGTACTTGGAGATAGTGCAGTGAGGAACTTTCTACTTTGAGGTGGTGCTGTGAGGAACTTTGTACTTTGAGGTGGTGTGGTGAGGTATTTCGTACTTTGAGGTTGTGCGGTGAGAAACTTTGAAATTTGAGGTAGTGCAGTGAGGTACTTTGTACTTTGAGGTGGTGCAGTGAGGAAGCTTGTACTTTGAGGTTGTGCTGTGAGGTACTTTGTACTTTGAGGGAGAGTGGTGAGGAACTTTGTACTTTGAGGTACAGCGGTGAGGAACTTTGAACTTTGAGGTGGTGCGGTGAGGAACTTTTTTCTTTGAGGTATTGTGGTGAGGAACTTTGAAATTGAGGTTGTGCGGTGAGGTACTTTGTACTTTGAGGTAGTGCAGTGAGGAACTTTGTACTTTGAGGTAGTGCAGTGAGGAACTCTTTTCTTTGAGGTAGTGCGGTGCAGAAATTTGTACTTTGAGGTATTGCTTGTGATGTACTTTGTACATGAGGAAGTGCGGTGAGGTATTTTGTACTTTGAGGTAGTGCGGTGAGGTACTTTGTACTTTGAGTTACAGCGGTGGGGATCATTGAACTTTGAGGTGGTGCGGGGAGGAACTTTGTACTTTGAGGTTGTGCTGTGAAGTACTTTGTACTATGAGGTAGTGCGGTGAGGAACGTTGTACTTTGAGGAGTTGCGGTATGGTATCTTGTACTTCGCGGTAGTGTGGTGAGGAACTTTGTACCTTGAGGTAGTGCGGTGACGAACTTTGTAATTTGAGGTAGTGCGGTGAGGAACGTTGTACTTTGAGGAGGTGCGGTAAGGTATCTTGTACTTTGAGGTAGTGTGGTGAGGAACTTTGTACTTTGAGGTAGTGCGGTGAGGAACGTTGTACTTTGAGGAGGTGCGGTAAGGTATCTTGTACATTGAGGTAGTGCAGAGAGGTATTTTGCTCTTTGAGGTAGTGCGGTGAGGAACTTTGTACTTTGAGGTGGTGCGGTGAGGAACTTTGTACATTGAGGTAGTGCGGAGAGGTATTTTTCACTTTGAGGTGGAGAGGTGAGGAAGTTTGTAGTTTCAGGAAGTGTGGTGAGGTATTTTTTACATTGATGTACTGCGGTGAGGAACTTTGTATTTTGAGGTACAGCGGTCAGAGACTTTGTACTTTGAGGTGGTGCTGTGAGGAACTTTTTTCTTTGAGGTAGTGCGGTGAGGAACTTTGTACTTTGAGGTAGTGCGGTGAGTTACTTTCTACTTTGAGGTAGTGCAGTGAGGAACATTGTACTTTGAGGTGGTGCAGTGAGGTACTTTGTAGTTTGAGGTGGTGTGGTGAGGAACTTTTTTCTTTGAGGTAGTCCAGAGAGGAACTTTGTACTTTGAGATAGTGAGGTGAGGTAATTTGTACTTTGAGGTGGTGCTGTGAGGAACTTTGTAATTTGATGTGGTGTGGTGAGGTATTTCGTACTTTGAGGTAGTGCGGTGAGGTACTTTGTACTTTGAGGTACAGCGGTGAGGAACTTTGAGCTTTGAGGTGGTGCGGTGAGGAACTTTTTTCTTTGAGGTAGTGCGTTGAGGAACTTTGTACTTTGAGGTAGTGCGGTCATGAACATTGTACTTTGAGGTAGTGCGCTGAGGTACTTTGTACTTTGAGGTAGTGCGGTGAGGTACTTTGTAGTTTGAGGTAGTGCAGTGAGGTACTTTGTACTTTGAGGTAGTGCGGTGCGGAAGGTTGTACCTTGAGTTAGTGAGGTGAGTTACTTTGTACTTTGAGTTAGTAGAGTGAGTCACTTTGTACTTTGAGGTAGTGCGGTGAGTTACTTTGAACTTTGAGGTAGTGCAGTGAAGAACATTGTCCTTTGAGGTGGTGCGGTGAGGTACTTTGTACTTTGAGGTGGTGCGGTGAAGAACTTTTTTCTTTGTGGTAGTGCGGTTAGGAAGTTTGTGCATTGAGGTTGTGCGGTGAGGTACTTAGTACTTTGAGGTAGTGCGGTGAGGAGCTTTGTACTTTGAGGAGTTGCGGTAAGGTACCTTGTACTTTGAGGTAGTGCGGCGAGGAACCTTGTACTTTGAGGAAGTGCAGTGAAGTGCTATGTACTTGGAGATAGTGCAGTGAGGAACTTTCTACTTTGAGGTGGTGCTGTGAGGAACTTTGTACTTTGAGGTGGTGTGGTGAGAAACTTTGAAATTTGAGGTAGTGCAGTGAGGTACTTTGTACTTTGAGGTGGTGCGGTGAGGAAGCTTGTACTTTGAGGTTGTGCTGTGAGGTACTTTGTACTTTGAGGGAGAGTGGTGAGGAACTTTGTACTTTGAGGTAGTGTGGTGAGGTACTTTGTACTTTGAGGTACAGCGGTGAGGAACTTTGAACTTTGAGGTTGTGCGGTGAGCAACTTTTTTCTTTGAGGTATTGTGGTGAGGCACTTTGTACTTTGAGGTAGTGCGGTGCGGAAATTTGTACTTTGAGGTCGTGCGGTGAGGTAGTTTGTAATTTGAGGTAGTAGAGTGAGGTATTTTGTAATTTGAAGTGGTGATGTAAGTTACTCTGTACTTTGAGGTAGTGCAGTGAAGAACATGGTACTTTGAGGTGGTGCGGTGAGGTACTTTGTACTTTGAGGTGGTGTGGTGAAGAACTTTTTTCTTTGTGGTAGTTCGGTGAGGAAGTTTGTAGATTGAGGTTGTGCGGTGAGGTACTTAGTACTTTGAGGTAGTGCAGTGAGGAGCTTTGTACTTTGAGGAGTTGCGTTAAGGTATCTTACACTTTGAGGTAGAGTGGTGAGGAACTTTGTACTTTGAGGCAGTGCAGTGAGGTACTTTGTACTTTGAGATAGTGAGGTGCGGTACTTTGTACTTTGAGGTGGTGCTGTGAGGAACTTTGTACTTTGAGGTGGTGCGGTGAGGTATTTTGTACTTTGAGGTTGTGCGGTGAGAAACTTTGAACTTTGAGGCAGTGCAGTGAGGTACTTTGTAGTTTGAGGTGGTGCGGTGAGGAAGCTTGTACTTTGAGGTTGTGCGGTGAGGTACCTTGTACTTTGAGGGAGAGTGGTGAGGTACTTTGTACTTTGAGGTACAGCGGTGAGGAACTTTGAACTTTGAGGTGGTGCGGTGAGGAACTTTTTTCTTTGAGGTATTGTGGTGAGGAACTTTGTACTTTGAGGTTGTGCGGTGAGGTACTTTGTACTTTGAGGTAGTGCAGTGAGGAACTTTGTACTTTGAGGTAGTGCAGTGAGGAACTCTTTTCTTTGAGGTAGTGCGGTACAGAAATTTGTACTTTGAGGTATTGCTTGTGATGTACTTTGTACATGAGGAAGTGCGGTGAGGTATTTTGTACTTTGAGGTAGTGCGGTGAGGTACTTTGTACTTTGAGTTACAGCGGTGGGGATCATTGAACTTTGAGGTGGTGCGGGGAGGAACTTTGTACTTTGAGGTTGTGCTGTGAAGTACTTTGTACTATGAGGTAGTGCGGTGAGGAACGTTGTACTTTGAGGAGTTGCGGTAAGGTATCTTGTACTTTGCGGTAATGTGGTGAGGAACTTTGTAATTTGAGGTAGTGCGGTGAGGAACGCTGTACTTTGAGGAGGTGCGGTAAGGTATCGTATACTTTGAGGTAGTGTGGTGAGGAACTTTGTACTTTGAGGTAGTGCGGTGAGGAACGTTGTACTTTGAGGTGGTGCGGTGAGGAACTTTGTACATTGAGGTAGTGCGGAGAGGTATTTTTCACTTTGAGGTAGTGCGGTGAGGAAGTTTGTAGTTTCAGGAAGTGTGGTGAGGTATTTTTTACATTGATGTACTGCGGTGAGGAACTTTGTATTTTGAGGTACAGCGGTCAGAGACTTTGTACTTTGAGGTGGTGTTGTGAGGAACTTTTTTCTTTGAGGTAGTGCGGTGAGGAACTTTGTACTTTGAGGTAGTGTGGTGAGTTACTTTCTACTTTGAGGTAGTGCAGTGAGGAACATTGTACTTTGAGGTGGTGCAGTGAGGTACTTTGTAGTTTGAGGTGGTGTGGTGAGGAACTTTTTTCTTTGAGGTAGTCCAGAGAGGAACTTTGTACTTTGAAGTTGTGCGTTGAGGTACTTAGTAGTTTGAGCTAGTGCGGCGAGGAACTTTGTACTTTGAGGTCGTGCAGTGAGGTACTTTGTACTTTGAGATAGTGAGGTGAGGTACTTTGTACTTTGAGGTGGTGCTGTGAGGAACTTTGTAATTTGATGTGGTGTGGTGAGGTATTTCGTACTTTGAGGTAGTGCGGTGAGGTACTTTGTACTTTGAGGTACAGCGGTGAGGAACTTTGAGCTTTGAGGTGGTGCGGTGAGGAACTTCTTTCTTTGAGGTAGTGCGTTGAGGAACTTTGTACTTTGAGGTAGTGCGGTCATGAACATTGTACTTTGAGGTAGTGCGCTGAGGTACTTTGTACTTTGAGGTAGTAGAGTGAGGGACTTTGTACTTTGAGGTAGTGCGGTGAGGTACTTTGTAGTTTGAGGTAGTGCAGTGAGGTACTTTGTACTTTGAGGTAGTGCGGTGCGGAAGGTTGTACCTTGAGTTAGTGAGGTGAGTTACTTTGTACTTTGAGTTAGTAGAGTGAGTCACTTTGTACTTTGAGGTAGTGCGGTGAGTTACTTTGAACTTTGAGGTAGTGCAGTGAAGAACATTGTCCTTTGAGGTGGTGCGGTGAGGTACTTTGTACTTTGAGGTGGTGCGGTGAAGAACTTTTTTCTTTGTGGTAGTGCGGTTAGGAAGTTTGTGCATTGAGGTTGTGCGGTGAGGTACTTTGTACTTTGAGGTGGTGCGGTGAGGAAGCTTGTACTTTGAGGTTGTGCTGTGAGGTACTTTGTACTTTGAGGGAGAGTGGTGAGGAACTTTGTACTTTGAGGTAGTGTGGTGAGGTACTTTGTACTTTGAGGTACAGCGGTGAGGACCTTTCAACTTTGAGGTTGTGCGGTGAGCAACTTTTTTCTTTGAGGTATTGTGGTGAGGCACTTTGTACTTTGAGGTAGTGCGGTGCGGAAATTTGTACTTTGAGGTCGTGCGGTGAGGTAGTTTGTAATTTGAGGTAGTAGAGTGAGGTATTGTGTAATTTGACGTGGTGCGGTGAGTTACTTTGTGCTTTGAGGTAGTGCGGTGAGGTACTTTGTACTTTGAGGTGGTAGAGTGAGGTGTTTTGTAATTTGAAGTGGTGATGTAAGTTACTTTGTACTTCGAGGTACTGCGGTGCGGAAGGTTGTACCCTGAGTTAGTGCGGTGAGTTACTTTGTACTTTGAGTTAGTAGAGTGAGTCACTTTGTACTTTGAGGTAGTGCCGTGAGTTACTTTGTACTTTGAGGTGGTGCGGTGACGTACTTTGTACTTTGAGGCGGTGTGGTGAAGAACTTTTTTCTTTGTGGTAGTTCGGTGAGGAAGTTTGTAGATTGAGGTTGTGCGGTGAGGTACTTAGTACTTTAAGGTAGTGCAGTGAGGAGCTTTGTACTTTGAGGAGTTGCGGTAAGGTATCTTACACTTTGAGGTAGTGTGGTGAGGAACTTTGTACTTTGAGGCAGTGCAGTGAGGTACTTTGTACTTTGAGGTAGTGCGGTGAGGTACTTTGTAGTTTGAGGTAGTGCAGTGAGGTACTTTGTACTTTGAGGTAGTGCGGTGCGGAAGGTTGTACCTTGAGTTAGTGAGGTGAGTTACTTTGTACTTTGAGTTAGTAGAGTGAGTCACTTTGTACTTTGAGGTAGTGCGGTGAGTTACTTTGAACTTTGAGGTAGTGCAGTGAAGAACATTGTCCTTTGAGGTGGTGCGGTGAGGTACTTTGTACTTTGAGGTGGTGCGGTGAAGAACTTTTTTCTTTGTGGTAGTGCGGTTAGGAAGTTTGTGCATTGAGGTTGTGCGGTGAGGTACTTAGTACTTTGAGGTAGTGCGGTGAGGAGCTTTGTACTTTGAGGAGTTGCGGTAAGGTACCTTGTACTTTGAGGTAGTGCGGCGAGGAACCTTGTACTTTGAGGAAGTGCAGTGAAGTGCTATGTACTTGGAGATAGTGCAGTGAGGAACTTTCTACTTTGAGGTGGTGCTGTGAGGAACTTTGTACTTTGAGGTGGTGTGGTGAGAAACTTTGAAATTTGAGGTAGTGCAGTGAGGTACTTTGTACTTTGAGGTGGTGCGGTGAGGAAGCTTGTACTTTGAGGTTGTGCTGTGAGGTACTTTGTACTTTGAGGGAGAGTGGTGAGGAACTTTGTACTTTGAGGTAGTGTGGTGAGGTACTTTGTACTTTGAGGTACAGCGGTGAGGAACTTTGAACTTTGAGGTTGTGCGGTGAGCAACGTTTTTCTTTGAGGTATTGTGGTGAGGCACTTTGTACTTTGAGGTAGTGCGGTGCGGAAATTTGTACTTTGAGGTCGTGCGGTGAGGTAGTTTGTAATTTGAGGTAGTAGAGTGAGGTATTGTGTAATTTGACGTGGTGCGGTGAGTTACTTTGTGCTTTGAGGTAGTGCGGTGAGGTACTTTGTACTTTGAGGTGGTAGAGTGAGGTATTTTGTAATTTGAAGTGGTGATGTAAGTTACTTTGTACTTTGAGGTAGTGCAGTGAAGAACATTGTACTTTGAGGTGGTGAGGTGAGGTACTTTGTACTTTGAGGTGGTGCGGTGAGGTACTTTGTACTTTGAGGTGGTGTCGTGAAGAACTTTTTTCTTTGTGGTAGTTCGGTGAGGAAGTTTGTACATTGAGGTTGTGCGGTGAGGTACTTAGTACTTTGAGGTAGTGCAGTGAGGAGCTTTGTACTTTGAGGAGTTGCGGTAAGGTATCTTACACTTTGAGGTAGTGTGGTGAGGAACTTTGTACTTTGAGGTTGTGCGGTGAGGTACTTTGTACTTTGAGGTAGTGCAGTGAGGAACTTTGTACTTTGAGGTAGTGCAGTGAGGTACTTTTTTCTTTGAGGTAGTGCGGTGCAGAAATTTGTACTTTGAGGTATTGCTTGTGATGTACTTTGTACATGAGGAAGTGCGGTGAGGTATTTTGTAGTTTGAGGTAGTGCGGTGAGGTACTTTATACTTTGAGTTACAGCGGTGGGGATCTTTGAACTTTGAGGTGGTGCGGGGAGGAACTTTGTACTTTGAGGTTGTGCTCTGAGGTACTTTGTACTTTGAGGTAGTGCGGTGAGGAACGTTGTACTTTGAGGAGGTGCGGTAAGGTATCGTGTACTTTGAGGTAGTGCGGTGAGGAACTTTGTACTTTGAGGTAGTGCGGTGAGGAACTTTGTAATTTGAGGTACTGCCGTAAGATACTTTGTACTTTGAGGTAGTGAGGTGAGGTACTGTGTACTTTGAGGTGGAGCTGTGAGGAACTTTGTATTTTGAGGTGGTGCGGTGAGGTACTTTGTACTTTGAGGTTGTGCTGTGAGATACTTTGAAATTTGAGGTAGTGCAGTGAGGTACTTTGTACTTTCAGGCAGTGAGTGAGGTATTTTGTACGTTGAGGTGGTGCGGAGAGGATCTTTGTACATTGAGGTAGTGCAGAGAGGTATTTTGCTCTTTGAGGTAGTCCGGAGAGGAACTTTGTACTTTGAGGTTGTGCGGTGAGGTACTTAGTACTTTGAGCTAGTGCGGCGAGGAACTTTGTACTTTGAGGTCGTGCAGTGAGGTACTTTGTACTTTGAGATAGTGAGGTGAGGTACTTTGTACTTTGAGGTTGTGCGGTGAGGAACTTTGTACCTTGAGGTAGTGCGGTGAGGAACTTTGTAATTTGAGGTAGTGCGGTGAGGAACGTTGTACTTTGAGGAGGTGCGGTAAGGTATCTTGTACTTTGAGGTAGTGTGGTGAGGAACTTTGTACTTTGAGGTAGTGCGGTGAGGAACGTTGTACTTTGAGGAGGTGCGGTAAGGTATCTTGTACATTGAGGTAGTGCAGAGAGGTATTTTGCTCTTTGAGGTAGTGCGGTGAGGAACTTTGTACTTTGAGGTGGTGCGGTGAGGAACTTTGTACATTGAGGTAGTGCGGAGAGGTATTTTTCACTTTGAGGTGGAGAGGTGAGGAAGTTTGTAGTTTCAGGAAGTGTGGTGAGGTATTTTTTACATTGATGTACTGCGGTGAGGAACTTTGTATTTTGAGGTACAGCGGTCAGAGACTTTGTACTTTGAGGTGGTGCTGTGAGGAACTTTTTTCTTTGAGGTAGTGCGGTGAGGAACTTTGTACTTTGAGGTAGTGCGGTGAGTTACTTTCTACTTTGAGGTAGTGCAGTGAGGAACATTGTCCTTTGAGGTGGTGCAGTGAGGTACTTTGTAGTTTGAGGTGGTGTGGTGAGGAACTTTTTTCTTTGAGGTAGTCCAGAGAGGAACTTTGTACTTTGAGGTTGTGCGGTGAGGTACTTAGTAGTTTGAGCTAGTGCGGCGAGGAACTTTGTACTTTGAGGTCGTGCAGTGAGGTACTTTGTACTTTGAGATAGTGAGGTGAGGTACTTTGTACTTTGAGGTGGTGCTGTGAGGAACTTTGTAATTTGATGTGGTGTGGTGAGGTATTTCGTACTTTGAGGTAGTGCGGTGAGGAGCTTTGTACTTTGAGGAGTTGCGGTAAGGTACCTTGTACTTTGAGGTAGTGCGGCGAGGAACCTTGTACTTTGAGGAAGTGCAGTGAAGTGCTATGTACTTGGAGATAGTGCAGTGAGGAACTTTCTACTTTGAGGTGGTGCTGTGAGGAACTTTGTACTTTGAGGTGGTGTGGTGAGAAACTTTGAAATTTGAGGTAGTGCAGTGAGGTACTTTGTACTTTGAGGTGGTGCGGTGAGGAAGCTTGTACTTTGAGGTTGTGCTGTGAGGTACTTTGTACTTTGAGGGAGAGTGGTGAGGAACTTTGTACTTGAGGTAGTGTGGTGAGGTACTTTGTACTTTGAGGTACAGCGGTGAGGAACTTTGAACTTTGAGGTTGTGCGGTGAGCAACTTTTTTCTTTGAGGTATTGTGGTGAGGCACTTTGTACTTTGAGGTAGTGCGGTGCGGAAATTTGTACTTTGAGGTCGTGCGGTGAGGTAGTTTGTAATTTGAGGTAGTAGAGTGAGGTATTGTGTAATTTGACGTGGTGCGGTGAGTTACTTTGTGCTTTGAGGTAGTGCGGTGAGGTACTTTGTACTTTGAGGTGGTAGAGTGAGGTATTTTGTAATTTGAATTGGTGATGTAAGTTACTTTGTACTTTGAGGTAGTGCAGTGAAGAACATTGTACTTTGAGGTGGTGAGGTGAGGTACTTTGTACTTTGAGGTGGTGCGGTGAGGTACTTTGTACTTTGAGGTGGTGTCGTGAAGAACTTTTTTCTTTGTGGTAGTTCGGTGAGGAAGTTTGTACATTGAGGTTGTGCGGTGAGGTACTTAGTACTTTGAGGTAGTGCAGTGAGGAGCTTTGTACTTTGAGGAGTTGCGGTAAGGTATCTTACACTTTGAGGTAGTGTGGTGAGGAACTTTGTACTTTGAGGTTGTGCGGTGAGGTACTTTGTACTTTGAGGTAGTGCAGTGAGGAACTTTGTACTTTGAGGTAGTGCAGTGAGGTACTTTTTTCTTTGAGGTAGTGCGGTGCAGAAATTTGTACTTTGAGGTATTGCTTGTGATGTACTTTGTACATGAGGAAGTGCGGTGAGGTATTTTGTAGTTTGAGGTAGTGCGGTGAGGTACTTTATACTTTGAGTTACAGCGGTGGGGATCTTTGAACTTTGAGGTGGTGCGGGGAGGAACTTTGTACTTTGAGGTTGTGCTCTGAGGTACTTTGTACTTTGAGGTAGTGCGGTGAGGAACGTTGTACTTTGAGGAGGTGTGGTAAGGTATCGTGTACTTTGAGGTAGTGCGGTGAGGAACTTTGTACTTTGAGGTAGTGCGGTGAGGAACTTTGTAATTTGAGGTACTGCCGTAAGATACTTTGTACTTTGAGGTAGTGAGGTGAGGTACTGTGTACTTTGAGGTGGAGCTGTGAGGAACTTTGTATTTTGAGGTTGTGCTGTGAGATACTTTGAAATTTGAGGTAGTGCAGTGAGGTACTTTGTACTTTCAGGCAGTGAGTGAGGTATTTTGTACGTTGAGGTGGTGCGGAGAGGATCTTTGTACATTGAGGTAGTGCAGAGAGGTATTTTGCTCTTTGAGGTAGTCCGGAGAGGAACTTTGTACTTTGAGGTTGTGCGGTGAGGTACTTAGTACTTTGAGCTAGTGCGGCGAGGAACTTTGTACTTTGAGGTCGTGCAGTGAGGTACTTTGTACTTTGAGATAGTGAGGTGAGGTACTTTGTACTTTGAGGTGGTGCGGTGAGGTATTTTGTACTTTGAGGTAATGCGTTGAGGAACTTTGTACTTTGAGGTAATGCGGTCAGGAACATTGTACTTTGAGGTAGTGCGCTGAGGTACTTTGTACTTTGAGGTAGTAGAGTGAGGCACTTTGTACTATTGAGGTAGTGCGGTGAGGTACTTTGTAGTTTGAGGTAGTGCAGTGAGGTACTTTGTCCTTTGAGGTAGTGCGGTGCGGAAGGTTGTACCTTGAGTTAGTGCGGTGAGGTACTTAGTACTTTGAGGTAGTGCGGTGAGGAGCTTTGTACTTTGAGGAGTTGCGGTAAGGTACCTTGTACTTTGAGGTAGTGCAGTGAGGAACATTGTACTTTGAGGTAGTGCGGCGAGGAACCTTGTACTTTGAGGTAGTGCAGTGAAGTGCTATGTACTTGGAGATAGTGCAGTGAGGAACTTTCTACTTTGAGGTGGTGCTGTGAGGAACTTTGTACTTTGAGGTGGTGTGGTGAGGTATTTCGTACTTTGAGGTTGTGCGGTGAGAAACTTTGAAATTTGAGGTAGTGCAGTGAGGTACTTTGTACTTTGAGGTGGTGCGGTGAGGAAGCTTGTACTTTGAGGTTGTGCTGTGAGGTACTTTGTACTTTGAGGGAGAGTGGTGAGGAACTTTGTACTTTGAGGTAGTGTGGTGAGGTACTTTGTACTTTGAGGTACAGCGGTGAGGAACTTTGAACTTTGAGGTTATGCGGTGAGCAACTTTTTTCTTTGAGGTATTGTGGTGAGGCACTTTGTACTTTGAGGTAGTGCGGTGCG
This sequence comes from Mobula birostris, assembly GCF_030028105.1. Classification (NCBI taxonomy): domain Eukaryota; kingdom Metazoa; phylum Chordata; class Chondrichthyes; order Myliobatiformes; family Myliobatidae; genus Mobula; species Mobula birostris. The sequence goes on along the minus strand of NW_027277430.1, from coordinate 13,104 downwards.
GAAATTTGTACTTTGAGGTCGTGCGGTGAGGTAGTTTGTAATTTGAGGTAGTAGAGTGAGGTATTGTGTAATTTGACGTGGTGCGGTGAGTTACTTTGTGCTTTGAGGTAGTGCGGTGAGGCACTTTGTACTTTGAGGTGGTAGAGTGAGGTACTTTGTACGTTGAGGTGGTGTGGTGAAGAACTTTTTTCTTTGTGGTAGTTCGGTGAGTAAGTTTGTACATTGAGGTTGTGCGGTGAGGTACTTAGTACTTTGAGGTAGTGCAGTGAGGAGCTTTGTACTTTGAGGTGGTGTTGTGAGGAACTTTTTTCTTTGAGGTAGTGCGGTGAGGAACTTTGTACTTTGAGGTGGTGCGGTGAGGAACTTTGTACTTTGAGGAGGGCGGTAAGGTATCTTGTACTTTGAGGTAGTGTGGTGAGGAACTTTGTACTTTGAGGTAGTGCGGTGAGGAACGTTGTACTTTGAGGAGGTGCGGTAAGGTATCTTGTACATTGAGGTAGTGTAGAGAGGTATTTTGCTCTTTGAGGTAGTGCGGTGAGGAACTTTGTACTTTGAGGTGGTGCGGTGAGGAACTTTGTACATTGAGGTAGTGTGGAGAGGTATTTTTCACATTGAGGTGGAGAGGTGAGGAAGTTTGTAGTTTCAGGAAGTGTGGTGAGGTATTTTTTACATTGATGTACTGCGGTGAGGAACTTTGTATTTTGAGGTACAGCGGTCAGAGACTTTGTACTTTGAGGTGGTGTTGTGAGGAACTTTTTTCTTTGAGGTAGTGCGGTGAGGAACTTTGTACTTTGAGGTAGTGCGGTGAGTTACTTTCTACTTTGAGGTAGTGCAGTGAGGAACATTGTACTTTGAGGTGGTGCAGTGAGGTACTTTGTAGTTTGAGGTGGTGTGGTGAGGAACTTTTTTCTTTGAGGTAGTCCAGAGAGGAACTTTGTACTTTGAGGTTGTGCGGTGAGGTACTTAGTAGTTTGAGCTAGTGCGGCGAGGAACTTTGTACTTTGAGGTCGTGCAGTGAGGTACTTTGTACTTTGAGATAGTGAGGTGAGGTACTTTGTACTTTGAGGTGGTGCTGTGAGGAACTTTGTAATTTGATGTGGTGTGGTGAGGTATTTCGTACATTGAGGTAGTGCGGTGAGGTACTTTGTACTTTGAGGTACAGCGGTGAGGAACTTTGAGCTTTGAGGTGGTGCGGTGAGGAACTTTTTTCTTTGAGGTAGTGCGTTGAGGAACTTTGTACTTTGAGGTAGTGCGGTCATGAACATTGTACTTTGAGGTAGTGCGCTGAGGTACTTTGTACTTTGAGGTAGTAGAGTGAGGCACTTTGTAGTTTGAGGTAGTGCGGTGAGGTACTTTGTAGTTTGAGGTAGTGCAGTGAGGTACTTTGTACTTTGAAGTAGTGCGGTGCGGAAGGTTGTACCTTGAGTTAGTGAGGTGAGTTACTTTGTACTTTGAGTTAGTAGAGTGAGTCACTTTGTACTTTGAGGTAGTGCGGTGAGTTACTTTGAACTTTGAGGTAGTGCAGTGAAGAACATTGTCCTTTGAGGTGGTGCGGTGAGGTACTTTGTACTTTGAGGTGGTGCGGTGAAGAACTTTTTTCTTTGTGGTAGTGCGGTTAGGAAGTTTGTGCATTGAGGTTGTGCGGTGAGGTACTTAGTACTTTGAGGTAGTGCAGTGAGGAACTTTGTACTTTGAGGTAGTGCAGTGAGGAACTTTTTTCTTTGAGGTAGTGCGGTGCAGAAATTTGTACTTTGAGGTATTGCTTGTGATGTGCTTTGTACATGAGGAAGTGCGGTGAGGTATTTTGTACTTTGAGGTAGTGCGGTGAGGTACTTTGTACTTTGAGTTACAGCGGTGGGGATCATTGAACTTTGAGGTGGTGCGGGGAGGAACTTTGTACTTTGAGGTTGTGCGGTGAAGTACTTTGTACTATGAGGTAGGGGGTGAGGAACGTTGTACTTTGAGGAGTTGCGGTAAGGTATCTTGTACTTTGCGGTAGTGTGGTGAGGAACTTTGTACTTTGAGGTAGTGCGGTGAGGAACTTTGTAATTTGAGGTAGTGCGGTGAGGAACGTTGTACTTTGAGGAGGTGCAGTAAGGTATCTTGTACTTTGAGGTAGTGTGGTGAGGAACTTTGTACTTTGAGGTAGTGCGGTGAGGAACGTTGTACTTTGAGGAGGTGCGGTAAGGTATCTTGTACATTGAGGTAGTGCAGAGAGGTATTTTGCTCTTTGAGGTAGTGCGGTGAGGAACTTTGTACTTTGAGGTGGTGCGGTGAGGAACTTTGTACATTGAGGTAGTGCGGAGAGGTATTTTTCACTTTGAGGTGGAGAGGTGAGGAAGTTTGTAGTTTCAGGAAGTGTGGTGAGGTATTTTTTACATTGATGTACTGCGGTGAGGAACTTTGTATTTTGAGGTACAGCGGTCAGAGACTTTGTACTTTGAGGTGGTGTTGTGAGGAACTTTTTTCTTTGAGGTAGTGCGGTGAGGAACTTTGTACTTTGAGGTAGTGCGGTGAGTTACTTTCTACTTTGAGCTAGTGCGGCGAGGAACTTTGTACTTTGAGGTCGTGCAGTGAGGTACTTTGTACTTTGAGATAGTGAGGTGAGGTACTTTGTACTTTGAGGTGGTGCTGTGAGGAACTTTGTAATTTGATGTGGTGTGGTGAGGTATTTCGTACTTTGAAGTAGTGCGGTGAGGTACTTTGTACTTTGAGGTACAGCGGTGAGGAACTTTGAGCTTTGAGGTGGTGCGGTGAGGAACTTTTTTCTTTGAGGTAGTGCGTTGAGGAACTTTGTACTTTGAGGTAGTGCGGTCATGAACATTGTACCTTGACTTAGTGAGGTGAGTTACTTTGTACTTTGAGTTAGTAGAGTGAGTCACTTTGTACTTTGAGGTAGTGCGGTGAGTTACTTTGTACTTTGAGGTAGTGCAGTGAAGAACATTGTACTTTGAGGTGGTGCGGTGAGGTACTTTGTACTTTGAGGTGGTGCAGTGAAGAACTTTTTTCTTTGCGGTAGTGCGGTTAGGAAGTTTGTACATTGAGGTTGTGCGGTGAGGTACTTAGTACTTTGAGGTAGTGCGGTGCGGAGCTTTGTACTTTGAGGAGTTGCGGTAAGGTACCTTGTACTTGGAGGTAGTGTGGTGAGGAACTTTGTACTTTGAGGTAGTGCGGTGAGGAACGTTGTACTTTGAGGAGGTGCGGTAAGGTATCTTGTACATTGAGGTAGTGCAGCGAGGTATTTTGCTCTTTGAGGTAGTGCGGTGAGGAACTTTGTACTTTGAGGTGGTGCGGTGAGGAACTTTGTACATTGAGGTAGTGCGGAGAGGTATTTTTCACTTTGAGGTGGAGAGGTGAGGAAGTTTGTAGTTTCAGGAAGTGTGGTGAGGTATTTTTTACATTGATGTACTGCGGTGAGGAACTTTGTATTTTGAGGTACAGCGGTCAGAGGCTTTGTAATTAGAGGTGGTGTTGTGAGGAACTTTTTTCTTTGAGGTAGTGCGGTGAGGAACTTTGTACTTTGAGGTAGTGCGGTGAGTTACTTTCTACTTTGAGGTAGTGCAGTGAGGAACATTGTACTTTGAGGTGGTGCAGTGAGGTACTTTGTAGTTTGAGGTGGTGTGGTGAGGAACTTTTTTCTTTGAGGTAGTCCAGAGAGGAACTTTGTACTTTGAGGTTGTGCGGTGAGGTACTTAGTAGTTTGAGCTGGTGCGGCGAGGAACTTTGTACTTTGAGGTCGTGCAGTGAGGTACTTTGTACTTTGAGATAGTGAGGTGAGGTACTTTGTACTTTGAGGTGGTGCTGTGAGGAACTTTGTAATTTGATGTGGTGTGGTGAGGTATTTCGTACTTTGAGGTAGTGCGGTGAGGTACTTTGTACTTTGAGGTACAGCGGTGACGAACTTTGAGCTTTGAGGTGGTGCGGTGAGGAACTTTTTTCTTTGAGGTAGTGCGTTGAGGAACTTTGTACTTTGAGGTAGTGCGGTCATGAACATTGTACTTTGAGGTAGTGCGCTGAGGTACTTTGTACTTTGAGGTAGTAGAGTGAGGCACTTTGTACTTTGAGGTAGTGCGGTGAGGTACTTTGCAGTTTGAGGTAGTGCAGTGAGGTACTTTGTACTTTGAGGTAGTGCGGTGCGGAAGGTTGTACCTTGAGTTAGTGAGGTGAGTTACTTTGTACTTTGAGTTAGTAGAGTGAGTCACTTTGTACTTTGAGGTAGTGTGGTGAGTTACTTTGAACTTTGAGGTAGTGCAGTGAAGAACATTGTCCTTTGAGGTGGTGCGGTGAGGTACTTTGTACTTTGAGGTGGTGCGGTGAAGAACTTTTTTCTTTGTGGTAGTGCGGTTAGGAAGTTTGTGCATTGAGGTTGTGCGGTGAGGTACTTAGTACTTTGAGGTAGTGCGGTGAGGAGCTTTGTACTTTGAGGAGTTGCGGTAAGGTACCTTGTACTTTGAGGAAGTGCGGCGAGGAACCTTGTACTTTGAGGAAGTGCAGTGAAGTGCTATGTACTTGGAGATAGTGCAGTGAGGAACTTTCTACTTTGAGGTGGTGCAGTGAGGTACTTTGTACTTTGAGGTGGTGCGGTGAGGAAGCTTGTACTTTGAGGTTGTGCTGTGAGGTACTTTGTACTTTGAGGGAGAGTGGTGAGGAACTTTGTACTTTGAGGTAGTGTGGTGAGGTACTTTGTACTTTGAGGTACAGCGGTGAGGAACTTTGAACTTTGAGGTTGTGCGGTGAGCAACTTTTTTCTTTGAGGTATTGTGGTGAGGCACTTTGTACTTTGAGGTAGTGCGGTGCGGAAATTTGTACTTTGAGGTCGTGCGGTGAGGTAGTTTGTAATTTGAGGTAGTAGAGTGAGGTATTGTGTAATTTGACGTGGTGCGGTGAGTTACTTTGTGCTTTGAGGTAGTGCGGTGAGGTACTTTGTACTTTGAGGTGGTAGAGTGAGGTATTTTGTAATTTGAAGTGGTGATGTAAGTTACTTTGTACTTTGAGGTAGTGCAGTGAAGAACATTGTACTTTGAGGTGGTGCGGTGAGGTACTTTGTACTTTGAGGTGGTGCGGTGAGGTACTTTGTACTTTGAGGTGGTGTGGTGACGAACTTTTTTCTTTGTGGTAGTTCGGTGAGGAATTTTGTAGATTGAGGTTGTGCGGTGAGGTACTTAGTACTTTGAGGTAGTGCAGTGAGGAGCTTTGTACTTTGAGGAGTTGCGGTAAGGTATCTTACACTTTGAGGTAGTGTGGTGAGGAACTTTGTACTTTGAGGCAGTGCAGTGAGGTACTTTGTACTTTGAGATAGTGAGGTGCGGTACTTTGTACTTTGAGGTGGTGCTGTGAGGAACTTTGTACTTTGAGGTGGTGCGGTGAGGTATTTTGTACTTTGAGGTTGTGCGGTGAGAAACTTTGAACTTTGAGGTAGTGCAATGAGGTACTTTGTAGTTTGAGGTGGTGCGGTGAGGAAGCTTGTACTTTGAGGTTGTGCGGTGAGGTACATTGTACTTTGAGGGAGAGTGGTGACGTACTTTGTACTTTGAGGTACAGCGGTGAGGAACTTTGAACTTTGAGGTGGTGCGGTGAGCAACTTTTTTCTTTGAGGTATTGTGGTGAGGCACTTTGTACTTTCAGGTAGTGCGGTGCGGAAATTTGTACTTTGAGGTCGTGCGGTGAGGTAGTTTGTAATTTGAGGTAGTAGAGTGAGGTATTGTGTAATTTGACGTGGTGCGGTGAGTTACTTTGTACTTTGAGGTAGTGCGGCGAGGAACCTTGTACTTTGAGGTAGTGCAGTGAAGTGCTATGTACTTGGAGATAGTGCAGTGAGGAACTTTCTACATTGAGGTGGTGCTGTGAGGAACTTTGTACTTTGAGGTGGTGTGGTGAGGTATTTCGTACTTTGAGGTTGTGCGGTGAGAAACTTTGAAATTTGAGGTAGTACAGTGAGGTACTTTGTACTTTGAGGTGGTGCGGTGAGGAAGCTTGTACTTTGAGGTTGTGCTGTGAGGTACTTTGTACTTTGAGGGAGAGTGGTGAGGAACTTTGTACTTTGAGGTAGTGTGGTGAGGTACTTTGTACTTTGAGGTACAGCGGTGAGGAACTTTGAACTTTGAGGTTATGCGGTGAGCAACTTTTTTCTTTGAGGTATTGTGGTGAGGCACTTTGTACTTTGAGGTAGTGCGGTGCGGAAATTTGTACTTTGAGGTCGTGCGGTGAGGTAGTTTGTAATTTGAGGTAGTAGAGTGAGGTATTGTGTAATTTGACGTGGTGCGGTGAGTTACTTTGTGCTTTGAGGTAGTGCGGTGAGGTACTTTGTACTTTGAGGTGGTAGAGTGAGGTATTTTGTAATTTGAAGTGGTGATGTAAGTTACTTTGTACTTTGAGGTAGTGCAGTGAAGAACATGGTACTTTGAGGTGGTGCGGTGAAGTACTTTGTACTTTGAGGTGGTGTGGTGAAGAACTTTTTTCTTTGTGGTAGTTCGGTGAGGAAGTTTGTGCATTGAGGTTGTGCGGTGAGGTACTTGGTACTTTGAGGTAGTTCAGTGAGGAGCTTTGTACTTTGAGGAGTTGGGGTAAGGTATCTTACACTTTGAGGTAGTGTGGTGAGGAACTTTGTACTTTGAGGCAGTGCAGTGAGGTACTTTGTACTTTGAGATAGTGAGGTGCGGTACTTTGTACTTTGAGGTGGTGCTGTGAGGAACTTTGTACTTTGAGGTGGTGCGGTGAGGTATTTTGTACTTTGAGGTTGTGCGGTGAGAAACTTTGAACTTTGAGGTAGTGCAGTGAGGTACTTTGTAGTTTGAGGTGGTGCGGTGAGGAAGCTTGTACTTTGAGGTTGTGCGGTGAGGTACTTTGTACTTTGAGGTAGTGCAGTGAGGAACTTTGTACTTTGAGGTAGTGCAGTGAGGAACTTTTTTCTTTGAGGTAGTGCGGTGCAGAAATTTGTACTTTGAGGTATTGCTTGTGATGTGCTTTGTACATGAGGAAGTGCGGTGAGGTATTTTGTACTTTGAGGTAGTGCGGTGAGGTACTTTGTACTTTGAGTTACAGTGGTGGGGATCATTGAACTTTGAGGTGGTGCGGGGAGGAACTTTGTACTTTGAGGTTGTGCGGTGAAGTACTTTGTACTATGAGGTAGTGCGGTGAGGAACGTTGTACTTTGAGGAGTTGCGGTAAGGTATCTTGTACTTTGCGGTAGTATGGTGAGGAACTTTGTACTTTGAGGTAGTGCGGTGAGGAACTTTGTAATTTGAGGTAGTGCGGTGAGAAACGTTGTACTTTGAGGAGGTGCAGTAAGGTATCTTGTACTTTGAGGTAGTGTGGTGAGGAACTTTGTACTTTGAGGTAGTGCGGTGAGGAACGTTGTACTTTGAGGAGGTGCGGTAAGGTATCTTGTACATTGAGGTAGTGCAGAGAGGTATTTTGCTCTTTGAGGTAGTGTGGTGAGGAACTTTGTACTTTGAGGTTGTGCGGTGAGGTACTTTGTACTTTGAGGTAGTGCAGTGAGGAACTTTGTACTTTGAGGTAGTGCAGTGAGGTACTTTTTTCTTTGAGGTAGTGCGGTGCAGAAATTTGTACTTTGAGGTATTGCTTGTGATGTACTTTGTACATGAGGAAGTGCGGTGAGGTATTTTGTAGTTTGAGGTAGTGCGGTGAGGTACTTTATACTTTGAGTTACAGCGGTGGGGATCTTTGAACTTTGAGGTGGTGCGGGGAGGAACTTTGTACTTTGAGGTTGTGCTCTGAGGTACTTTGTACTTTGAGGTAGTGCGGTGAGGAACGTTGTACTTTGAGGAGGTGCGGTAAGGTATCGTGTACTTTGAGGTAGTGCGGTGAGGAACTTTGTACTTTGAGGTAGTGCGGTGAGGAACTTTGTAATTTGAGGTACTGCCGTAAGATACTTTGTACTTTGAGGTAGTGAGGTGAGGTACTGTGTACTTTGAGGTGGAGCTGTGAGGAACTTTGTATTTTGAGGTGGTGCGGTGAGGTACTTTGTACTTTGAGGTTGTGCTGTGAGATACTTTGAAATTTGAGGTAGTGCAGTGAGGTACTTTGTACTTTCAGGCAGTGAGTGAGGTATTTTGTACGTTGTGGTGGTGCGGAGAGGATCTTTGTACATTGAGGTAGTGCAGAGAGGTATTTTGCTCTTTGAGGTAGCCGGAGAGGAACTTTGTACTTTGAGGTTGTGCGGTGAGGTACTTAGTACTTTGAGCTAGTGCGGCGAGGAACTTTGTACTTTGAGGTCGTGCAGTGAGGTACTTTGTACTTTGAGATAGTGAGGTGAGGTACTTTGTACTTTGAGGTTGTGCGGTGAGGTACTTTGTACTTTGAGGTAGTGCAGTGAGGAACTTTGTACTTTGAGGTAGTGCAGTGAGGAACTCTTTTCTTTGAGGTAGTGCGGTGCAGAAATTTGTACTTTGAGGTATTGCTTGTGATGTACTTTGTACATGAGGAAGTGCGGTGAGGTATTTTGTACTTTGAGGTAGTGCGGTGAGGTACTTTGTACTTTGAGTTACAGCGGTGGGAATCATTGAACTTTGAGGTGGTGCGGGGAGGAACTTTGTACTTTGAGGTTGTGCTGTGAAGTACTTTGTACTATGAGGTAGTGCGGTGAGGAACGTTGTACTTTGAGGAGTTGCGGTATGGTATCTTGTACTTTGCGGTAGTGTGGTGAGGAACTTTGTACCTTGAGGTAGTGCGGTGAGGAACTTTGTAATTTGAGGTAGTGCGGTGAGGAACGTTGTACTTTGAGGAGGTGCGGTAAGGTATCTTGTACTTTGAGGTAGTGTGGTGAGGAACTTTGTACTTTGAGGTAGTGCGGTGAGGAACGTTGTACTTTGAGGAAGTGCGGTAAGGTATCTTGTACATTGAGGTAGTGCAGAGAGGTATTTTGCTCTTTGAGGTAGTGCGGTGAGGAACTTTGTACTTTGAGGTGGTGCGGTGAGGAACTTTGTACATTGAGGTAGTGCGGAGAGGTATTTTTCACTTTGAGGTGGAGAGGTGAGGAAGTTTGTAGTTTCAGGAAGTGTGGTGAGGTATTTTTTACATTGATGTACTGCGGTGAGGAACTTTGTATTTTGAGGTACAGCGGTCAGAGACTTCGTACTTTGAGGTGGTGCTGTGAGGAACTTTTTTCTTTGAGGTAGTGCGGTGAGGAACTTTGTACTTTGAGGTAGTGCGGTGAGTTACTTTCTACTTTGAGGTAGTGCAGTGAGGAACATTGTACTTTGAGGTGGTGCAGTGAGGTACTTTGTAGTTTGAGGTGGTGTGGTGAGGAACTTTTTTCTTTGAGGTAGTCCAGAGAGGAACTTTGTACTTTGAGGTTGTGCGGTGAGGTACTTAGTAGTTTGAGCTAGTGCGGCGAGGAACTTTGTACTTTGAGGTCGTGCAGTGAGGTACTTTGTACTTTGAGATAGTGAGGTGAGGTACTTTGTACTTTGAGGTGGTGCTGTGAGGAACTTTGTAATTTGATGTGGTGTGGTGAGGTATTTCGTACTTTGAGGTAGTGCGGTGAGGAGCTTTGTACTTTGAGGAGTTGCGGTAAGGTACCTTGTACTTTGAGGTAGTGCGGCGAGGAACCTTGTACTTTGAGGAAGTGCAGTGAAGTGCTATGTACTTGGAGATAGTGCAGTGAGGAACTTTCTACTTTGAGGTGGTGCTGTGAGGAACTTTGTACTTTGAGGTGGTGTGGTGAGAAACTTTGAAATTTGAGGTAGTGCAGTGAGGTACTTTGTACTTTGAGGTGGTGCGGTGAGGAAGCTTGTACTTTGAGGTTGTGCTGTGAGGTACTTTGTACTTTGAGGGAGAGTGGTGAGGAACTTTGTACTTTGAGGTAGTGTGGTGAGGTACCTTGTACTTTGAGGTACAGCGGTGAGGAACTTTGAACTTTGAGGTTGTGCGGTGAGCAACTTTTTTCTTTGAGGTATTGTGGTGAGGCACTTTGTACTTTGAGGTAGTGCGGTGCGGAAATTTGTACTTTGAGGTCGTGCGGTGAGGTAGTTTGTAATTTGAGGTAGTAGAGTGAGGTATTGTGTAATTTGACGTGGTGCGGTGAGTTACTTTGTGCTTTGAGGTAGTGCGGTGAGGTACTTTGTACTTTGAGGTGGTAGAGTGAGGTATTTTGTAATTTGAATTGGTGATGTAAGTTACTTTGTACTTTGAGGTAGTGCAGTGAAGAACATTGTACTTTGAGGTGGTGAGGTGAGGTACTTTGTACTTTGAGGTGGTGCGGTGAGGTACTTTGTACTTTGAGGTGGTGTCGTGAAGAACTTTTTTCTTTGTGGTAGTTCGGTGAGGAAGTTTGTACATTGAGGTTGTGCGGTGAGGTACTTAGTACTTTGAGGTAGTGCAGTGAGGAGCTTTGTACTTTGAGGAGTTGCGGTAAGGTATCTTACACTTTGAGGTAGTGTGGTGAGGAACTTTGTACTTTGAGGTTGTGCGGTGAGGTACTTTGTACTTTGAGGTAGTGCAGTGAGGAACTTTGTACTTTGAGGTAGTGCAGTGAGGTACTTTTTTCTTTGAGGTAGTGCGGTGCAGAAATTTGTACTTTGAGGTATTGCTTGTGATGTACTTTGTACATGAGGAAGTGCGGTGAGGTATTTTGTAGTTTGAGGTAGTGCGGTGAGGTACTTTATACTTTGAGTTACAGCGGTGGGGATCTTTGAACTTTGAGGTGGTGCGGGGAGGAACTTTGTACTTTGAGGTTGTGCTCTGAGGTACTTTGTACTTTGAGGTAGTGCGGTGAGGAACGTTGTACTTTGAGGAGGTGCGGTAAGGTATCGTGTACTTTGAGGTAGTGCGGTGAGGAACTTTGTACTTTGAGGTAGTGCGGTGAGGAACTTTGTAATTTGAGGTACTGCCGTAAGATACTTTGTACTTTGAGGTAGTGAGGTGAGGTACTGTGTACTTTGAGGTGGAGCTGTGAGGAACTTTGTATTTTGAGGTTGTGCTGTGAGATACTTTGAAATTTGAGGTAGTGCAGTGAGGTACTTTGTACTTTCAGGCAGTGAGTGAGGTATTTTGTACGTTGAGGTGGTGCGGAGAGGATCTTTGTACATTGAGGTAGTGCAGAGAGGTATTTTGCTCTTTGAGGTAGTCCGGAGAGGAACTTTGTACTTTGAGGTTGTGCGCTGAGGTACTTAGTACTTTGAGCTAGTGCGGCGAGGAACTTTGTACTTTGAGGTCGTGCAGTGAGGTACTTTGTACTTTGAGATAGTGAGGTGAGGTACTTTGTACTTTGAGGTGGTGCGGTGAGGTATTTTGTACTTTGAGGTAATGCGTTGAGGAACTTTGTACTTTGAGGTAATGCGGTCAGGAACATTGTACTTTGAGGTAGTGCGCTGAGGTACTTTGTACTTTGAGGTAGTAGAGTGAGGCACTTTGTACTATTGAGGTAGTGCGGTGAGGTACTTTGTAGTTTGAGGTAGTGCAGTGAGGTACTTTGTCCTTTGAGGTAGTGCGGTGCGGAAGGTTGTACCTTGAGTTAGTGCGGTGAGGTACTTAGTACTTTGAGGTAGTGCGGTGAGGAGCTTTGTACTTTGAGGAGTTGCGGTAAGGTACCTTGTACTTTGAGGTAGTGCAGTGAGGAACATTGTACTTTGAGGTAGTGCGGCGAGGAACCTTGTACTTTGAGGTAGTGCAGTGAAGTGCTATGTACTTGGAGATAGTGCAGTGAGGAACTTTCTACTTTGAGGTGGTGCTGTGAGGAACTTTGTACTTTGAGGTGGTGTGGTGAGGTATTTCGTACTTTGAGGTTGTGCGGTGAGAAACTTTGAAATTTGAGGTAGTGCAGTGAGGTACTTTGTACTTTGTGGTGGTGCAGTGAGGAAGCTTGTACTTTGAGGTTGTGCTGTGAGGTACTTTGTACTTTGAGGGAGAGTGGTGAGGAACTTTGTACTTTGAGGTAGTGTGGTGAGGTACTTTGTACTTTGAGGTACAGCGGTGAGGAACTTTGAACTTTGAGGTTATGCGGTGAGCAACTTTTTCTTTGAGGTATTGTGGTGAGGCACTTTGTACTTTGAGGTAGTGCGGTGCGGAAATTTGTACTTTGAGGTCGTGCGGTGAGGTAGTTTGTAATTTGAGGTAGTAGAGTGAGGTATTGTGTAATTTGACGTGGTGCGGTGAGTTACTTTGTGCTTTGAGGTAGTGCGGTGAGGTACTTTGTACTTTGAGGTGGTAGAGTGAGGTACTTTGTACGTTGAGGTGGTGTGGTGAAGAACTTTTTTCTTTGTGGTAGTTCGGTGAGTAAGTTTGTACATTGAGGTTGTGCGGTGAGGTACTTAGTACTTTGAGGTAGTGCAGTGAGGAGCTTTGTACTTTGAGGTGGTGTTGTGAGGAACTTTTTTCTTTGAGGTAGTGCGGTGAGGAAATTTGTACTTTGAGGTGGTGCGGTGAGGAACTTTGTACTTTGAGGAGGGCGGTAAGGTATCTTGTACTTTGAGGTAGTGTGGTGAGGAACTTTGTACTTTGAGGTAGTGCGGTGAGGAACGTTGTACTTTGAGGAGGTGCGGTAAGGTATCTTGTACATTGAGGTAGTGCAGAGAGGTATTTTGCTCTTTGAGGTAGTGCGGTGAGGAACTTTGTACTTTGAGGTGGTGCGGTGAGGAACTTTGTACATTGAGGTAGTGTGGAGAGGTATTTTTCACATTGAGGTGGAGAGGTGAGGAAGTTTGTAGTTTCAGGAAGTGTGGTGAGGTATTTTTTACATTGATGTACTGCGGTGAGGAACTTTGTATTTTGAGGTACAGCGGTCAGAGACTTTGTACTTTGAGGTGGTGTTGTGAGGAACTTTTTTCTTTGAGGTAGTGCGGTGAGGAACTTTGTACTTTGAGGTAGTGCGGTGAGTTACTTTCTACTTTGAGGTAGTGCAGTGAGGAACATTGTACTTTGAGGTGGTGCAGTGAGGTACTTTGTAGTTTGAGGTGGTGTGGTGAGGAACTTTTTTCTTTGAGGTAGTCCAGAGAGGAACTTTGTACTTTGAGGTTGTGCGGTGAGGTACTTAGTAGTTTGAGCTAGTGCGGCGAGGAACTTTGTACTTTGAGGTCGTGCAGTGAGGTACTTTGTACTTTGAGATAGTGAGGTGAGGTACTTTGTACTTTGAGGTGGTGCTGTGAG
>NW_027277429.1:0-28280 GCF_030028105.1 Mobula birostris | reverse complement strand
TGGGTGTGAGAGAGTGAGGGGGGAGGGACGATTGAGTCTTGTGGGTGTGAGAGAGTGAGGGGGGTGAGGGACGATGCATCTCTGGGTATGAGAGTTGGAGGGGATAGCGACAATGAGTCTGTGGGTGTGAGAGAGTGAGGGGGGGTAGGGCAGACTGAGTCTGTGGTTGTGAGAGAGTGAGGGGGTGAGGGACAATGAGTCTGTGGGTGTGAGAGAGTGAGGGGAGTGAGGGACGATGAGCCTGTAGGTGTGAAAGAGTGAGGGGGGTGAGGGGACGATGAGTCTGTGGGTGTGAGAGAATGAGGGGGGTGAGGGTCGATGAGCCTGTGGGTGTGAGAGTGTGAGGGGGTGAGAGACGATGAGTCTGTGGGTGTGAGAGTGTGAGAGGTTGAGGGGCAATGAGTCTGTGGGTGTGAGAGAGTGAGGGGGGGTAGGGACAATCAGTCTGTGGGTGTGAGAGAGGGAGGGGGGTAGGGACGATGAGTATGTGGCTGTGAGAGAGTGAGGGCTGTGAGGGACGATGAGTCTGTGGGGTGTGAGAGTGTGAGGGGGGTGAGGGACGATGAATCTGTGGGTGTGAGAGAGTGAGCGGGGTGAGGGACGATGAGTCTGTGGGTGTGAGAGAGAGAAGGGGCTGAGCGACGATGAGTCTGAGGTGTGAGAGAGTGGAGGGGGTGAGGTACGACGTGTCTGTGGGTGTGAGAGAGTGAGGGTGTGAGAGACGATGAGTCTGTGGGTGTCAGAGAGTGAAGGGGGTGGGGACAATGTATCTGTGGGTGTGAAAGAGTGAGGGGGTGAGGGACGATGAGTCTCTGCGTGTGAGAGAGTGCGGGGGTGAGGGACGATGAGTCTGTGGGAGTGAGAGTGGGGGGGAGTAGGGACGATGAATTTGTGGGTGTGAGAGAGTGAGGGGGTCGAGGGACGATGAGACTGTGGGTGTCAGAGAGTGAAGGTCTGAGGTACGATGAGGTCTGTGGGTATGAGAGAGTGAGGAGGTGAGGGACGATGAGTCTTGTGGGTATTGAGAGAGCGGGGGGGGAGGGACGATGAGTCTGTGGGTGTGAGAGAGTGAGGGGGTGAGGGACGATGCATCTGTGGGAATGAGAGTTGGAGGGGATAGGGACGATGAGTCTGTGTGTGTGAGAGAGTGAGGGGGTGAGGGACAATGAGTCTGTGGGTGTGAGAGAGTGAGGGAGTGAGGGACGATGAGCCTGTAGGTGTGAAAGAGTGAGGGGGTGAGGGGACGATGAGTCTGTGGGTGTGAAAGAGTGAGGGGGTGAGGGACGATGAGTCTGTGGGTGTGAGAGAATGAGTGGGGTGAGGGACGATGAGCCTGTGGGTGTGAGAGTGTGAGGGGGTGAGAGACGATGAGTCTGTGGGTGTGAGAGTGTGAGCGGTTGAGGGGCAATGAGTCTGTGGGTGTGAGAGTGTGAGGGGGTGAGGGAGGATGAGTCTGTGGGTGTGAGATAGTGATGTGGTTGAGGGACGATGAGTCTGTGGGTGTGAGAGAGTGTGGGGTGTAGGGACGATGAGTCTGTGGGTGTGAGAGTGGGAGGGTGTAGGGACGATGAGTCTGTGGGTTGTGAGAGAGTGTGGGGGTGAGAGACGATGAGTCTGTGGGTGTGAGAGAGTGAGGGGGGTGAGGGACGATGAGTCTGTGGGTGTCAGAGAGTGAGGGATGAGAGACGATGAGTCCTGTGGGTGTGAGAGAGTGTGGGGGGGTGAGGGACGATGAGTCTGTGGGTGTGAGAGAGTGAGGGGGGTAGGGACGATGAGTCTGTCGGTGTTTGAGGGTGAGGGGGTGAGGGACGATGAGTCTGTGGGGGTGAGAGAGTGAGGGGGTGAGGGACAACGAGTCTGTGGGTGTGAGAGAGTGAGTGGGTAGGGACGATGAGTCTGTGGGTGTGAAAGAGTGAGGGGGGTGAGGGACGATGAGTCCTGTGGGTGGGAGAGAGTGTGAGGGGGGTGAGGGACGATGAGCTTGTGGGGTGTTAGAGTGTGAGGGGGTGAGAGGACGATGAGTCACTGGGTGTGAGAGCGTGAGGTGTTGAGGGGGCAATGAGTCTGTGGGTGTGAGAGTGTGAGGGGGTGAGAGATGATGAGTCTCTGGGTGTGAGAGCGTGAGGTGTTGAGGGGCAATGAGTCTGTGGGTGTGAGAGTGTGAGGGGGCGAGGGACGATGAATCTGTGGGTGTGAGATAGTGAGGGGGTGAGGGACGATGAGTCTGTGGGTGTGAGAGAGTGCGGGGGGTGAGGGACGATGAGTCTGTGGGTGTGAGAGAGTGAGGGGGTAGGGACGATGAGTCTGTGGGTGTGAGATAGTGAGGGGGGTGAGGGGACGATGAGTCTGTGGGTGTCAGAGAGTGAGAGGGTGAGGGACGATGAGTCTGTGGTGTGAGAGAGTGACGGGGTAGGGACGATGAGTCTGTGGGGTGTGAGAGAGTGAGGGGTGTAGGGACGATGAGTCTGTGGGTGTGAGAGAGGGAAGGGGGTGAGGGATGATCAGTCTGTAGGTGTGAGAGAGGGAGGGGTGAGGGACGATGAAGCCTGTGGGTGTGAGGGAGTGAGGGGGTGAGGAACGAAGAGTCTGTGGGTGTGAGACAGTACGGGGGGTCAGGGACAAGCAGTCTATGGGTCTGAGAGAGGGAGGGGTGAGGGACGATGAATCTGTGGGTGTCAGAGAGTGAGGGGGTAGGGGACGATTGAGTCTGTGGGTGTTTGAGGGTGAGGGGGTGAGGGACGATGTGTCTGTGGGTGTGAGAGAGTGAGGGGGTCAGGGACAATGAGTCTGTGGGTGTGAGAGAGTGAGTGGGTAGGGACGATGAGTCTGTGGGTCTGAGAGAGAGAGGGTGTGAGGGACGATGAATCTGTGGGTGTGAGAGAGTGAGGGGGATGGGACGATGAGCCTGTGGGTGTGAGAGAGTGAGGGGGGCAGGGACAATGAGTCTGTGGGTGTGAGAGAGTGAGGGGATGAGGGACGATGAGTCTGTGGGTGTGAGAGAGAGAAGGGCCGAGGGACGATGAGTCTGTGGGTGTGAGAGAGTGAGGGGGTGAGGTACAAACGTGTCTGTGGGTGTGAGAGAGTGAGGGTGTGGAGAGGACGATGAGTATGTGGGTGTCAGAGAGTGAAGGGGGTAGGGACGATGAGTCTGTGGGTGTGAGAGAGTGAGGGGGGTGAGGGACGATGAGTCTGTGGGTGTGAGAGTGTGAGGGGGGTGAGGGGACGATGAGTCTGTGGGTGTGAGAGTGTGAGGGGGTGAAGGACGATGAGTCTGTGGGTGTGAGAGAGCGAGAGGGTGAGGGACGATGAGTCTGTGGGTGTGAGGGAGTGAGGGGGTGAGGAAACGAAGAGTCCTGTGGGTGTGAGAGAGTACGGGGGGTCAGGGAAAAGCAGTCTATGGGTCTGAGAGAGGGAGGGGTGAGGGGACGATGAATCTGTGGGTGTCAGAGAGTGAGGGGGGTAGGGACGATGAGTCTGTGGGTGTTTGAGGGTGAGGGGGGTGAGGGGACGATGAGGTCTGTGGGGGTGAGAGAGTGAGGGGGTGAGGGACAACGAGTCTGTGGGTGTGAGAGAGTGAGTGGGTAGGGACGATGAGTCTGTGGGTGTGAGAGAGCGAGAGGGTGAGGGACGATGAGTCTGTGGGTGGGAGAGAGTGAGGGGGCTGAGGGACGATGAGCCTGTGGGTGTGAGAGTGTGAGGGGGGTGAGAGACGATGAGTCTCTGGGTGTGAGAGCGTGAGGTGTTTGAGGGGCAATGAGTCTGTGGGTGTGAGAGTGTGAGGGGTTGAGGGACGATGAATCTGTGGGTGTGAGATAGTGAGGGGGTGAGGGACGATGAGTCTGTGGGGTGTGAGAGAGTGCGGGGGTGAGGGACGATGAGTCTGTGGGTGTGAGATAGTGAGGGGGTGAGGGACGATGAGTCTGTGGGTGTCCAGAGTGTGAGAGGGTGAGGGACGATAAATCTGTGGGTGTGAGAGAGTGAGAGTGTGAGGGGACTATGAGTCTGCGGGTGTGAGAGAGTGACGGGGTTGGGACGATGAGTCTGTGGGTGTGAGAGAGTGAGGGGGGTAGGGACGATGAGTCTGTGGGTGTGAGAGAGGGAAGGGGTGTGAGGGATGATCAGTCTGTAGGTGTGATAGAGGGAGGGGTGAGGGACGATGAGCCTGTGGGTGTGAGGGGGTGAGGAACGAAGAGTCTGTGGGTGTGAGACAGTACGGGGGGTCAGGGACAAGCAGTCTAAGGGTCTGAGAGAGGGGAGGGGTGAGGGACGATGAATCTGTGGGTGTCAGAGAGTGAGGGGGTAGGGACGATGAGTCTGTGGGTGTTTGAGGGTGAGGGGGTGAGGGACGATGTGTCTGTGGGGTGTGAGAGAGTGAGGGGGTCAGGGACAATGAGGTCTGTGGGTGTGAGAGAGTGAGTGGGGTAGGGACGATGAGTCTGTGGGTCTGAGAGAGAGAGGGTGTGAGGGACGATCAGCCTGTGGGGTGTGAGAGAGTGAGGGGGGCAGGGACGATGAGTCTGTGGGTGTGACAGAGTGAGGGGGTGAGGTACAACGTGTCTGTGGGTGTGAGAGAGTGAGGGTGTGAGAGACGATGAGTCTGTGGGTGTCAGAGAGTGAAGGGGGTAGGGACAATGTATCTGTGGGTGTGAAAGAGTGAGTGGGTGAGGGACGATGAGTCTCTGGGTGTGAGAGAGTGCGGGGGTGAGGGACGATGAGTCTGTGGGCGTGAGAGTGGGGGGAGTAGGGACGATGAATCTGTGGGTGTGAGAGAGTGAGGGGGTGAGGTACGATGTGTCTGTGGGTGTGAGAGAGTGAGGGTGTGAGGGACGATTAGTCTGTTGGTGTCAGAGAGTGAGGGATGAGAGACGATGAGTCTGTGGGTGTGAGAGAGTGAAGCGGGTAGGGGCGATGTGTCCTGTGGGTGTGAGAGAGTGAGGGTGTGAGGGACGATGAGTCTGTGGGTGTGAGACAGTGCGGGGGTGAGAGACGATGAGTCTGTGGGTGTGAGAGTTGGAGGGGATAGCGACGATGAATATGTGGGTGTGAGAGTGTGAGGGGTTGAGGGGCAATGAGTCTGTGGGGTGTGAGAGCGTGAGGGGGTGAGGGAGGATGAGTCCTGTGGGTGTGAGATAGTGAGGTGGTGAGGGGAAGATGTGTCTGTGGGTGTGAGAGGGTGAGGGTGTAGGGGACGATGAGTCCTGTGGGTGTGAGAGAGGGAGGGGGTAGGGACGATGAGTCTGTGGGTGTGAGAGAGTGAGGGGGTGAGGGGACGATGAGTCCTGTGGGTGTGAGAGTATGAGCGGGTGAAGGACGATGAGTCTGTGGGTGTGAGAGAGTGAGGGGGTGAGGGACGATGAGTCTGAGGATGTTAGAGAGTGAGGGGGGTGAGGGACTATGAGTCTGTGGGTGTCAGAGAGTGAGGGATGAGAGACGATGAGCCTGTGGGTGTGAGAGAGTGAGGGGGTGAGGGACGATGAATCTGTGGGTGTGAGAGAGTGAGGGGTGGTGAGGACGATGAGTCTGTGGGGTATGAGAGTTGGGAGGGGATAGGGACGATGAGTCCTGTGGGTGTGAGAGAGTGAGGGGGGGTAGGGCAGACTGAGTCTGTGGGTGTGAGAGAGTGAGGGGGTGAGGGATGATGAGTCTGTGGGTGTGAGAGAGTGAGGAGGTTAGGGACGATGAGTCTGTGGGTGTGGAAAGAGTGAGGGGGGTGAGGGACGATGAGTCTGTGGGTGTGAGAGAATGAGGGGGGTGAGGGACGATGAGCCTGTGGGTGTGAGAGAGTGAGGGGGGGTGAGGGACGATGAGCCTGTGGGTGTGAGAGTGTGAGGGGGTGAGAGACGATGAGTCTGTGGGTGTGAGAGTGTGAGCGGTTGAGGGGCAATGAGTCTGTGGGTGTGAGAGTGTGAGGGGGTGAGGGAGGATGAGTCCTGTGGGTGTGAGATAGTGATGTGTTGAGGGACGATGAGTCTGTGGGTGTGAGAGAGTGTGGGGTGTAGGGACGATGAGTCTGTGGGTGTGAGAGTGGGGAGGGTGTAGGGACGATGAGTCTGTGGGTGTGAGAGAGTGTGGGGGGTGAGAGACGATGAGTCCTGTGGGTGTGAGAGAGTGAGGGGGGTGAGGGACGATGAGGTCTGTGGGGTGTGAGAGAGTGAGGGGGGTGAGGGACGATGAATCTGTGGGTGTCAGAGAGTGAGGGGGTAGGGGACGATGAGTCCTGTGGGTGTTTGAGGGTGAGGGGGTGAGGGACGATGAGTCTGTGGGGGTGAGAGAGTGAGGGGGTGAGGGACAACGAGTCTGTGGGTGTGAGAGAGTGAGTGGGTAGGGACGATGAGTCTGTGGGTGTGAGAGAGCGAGAGGGTGAGGGGACGATGAGTCTGTGGGTATGAGAGAGTGAGGGGGGTGAGGGACGATGAGCTTGTGGGTGTGAGAGTGTGAGGGGGTGAGAGACGATGAGTCACTGGGTGTGAGAGCGTGAGGTGTTGAGGGGCAATGAGTCTGTGGGGTGTGAGAGTGTGAGGGGGCGAGGGGACGATGAATCTGTGGGTGTGAGATAGTGAGGGGGGTGAGGGACGATGAGTCTGTGGGTGTGAGAGAGTGCGGGGGGTGAGGGACGATGAGTCTGTGGGTGTGAGATAGTGAGGGGGTGAGGGACGATGAGTCTGTGGGGTGTGAGAGAGTGAGAGGGTGAGGGACGATGAATCTGTGGGTGTGAGAGAGTGAAGGGGTAGGGACGATGAGTCTGTGGGTGTGAGAGAGTGGGGGGTTAGGGACGAAGAGTCTGTGGGTGTGAGAGAGGAGGAGGGGGTGAGAGACGATGAGTCTGTGGGTGTGAGAGAGTGACGGGGTAGGGACGATGAGTCTGTGGGTGTGAGAGAGTGAGGGGGGGTAGGAACGATGAGTCTGTGGGTGTGAGAGAGGGAGGGTGTGAGAGACGATGAGTCTGTGGGTGTGAGGAGGGAGGGGGTGAGGAACGAAGAGTCTGTGGGTGTGAGACAGTACGGGGGGTCAGGGGACAAGCAGTCTATGGGTCTGAGAGAGGGAGGGGTGAGGGACGATGAATCTGTGGGTGTCAGAGAGTGAGGGGGGTAGGGGACGATGAGTCTGTGGGTGTTTGAGGGTGAGGGGGGTGAGGGACGATGTGTCCTGTGGGTGTGAGAGAGTGAGGGGGTCAGGGACAATGAGTCTGTAGGTGTGAGAGAGTGAGTGGGTAGGGACGATGAGTCTGTGGGTCTGAGAGAGAGAGGGTGTGAGGGACGATCAGGCCTGTGGGTGTGAGAGAGTGAGGGGGCAGGGACGATGAGTCTGTGGGTGTGAGAGAGTGAGGGGATGAGGGACGATGAGTCCTGTGGGTGTGAGAGAGAGAAGGGCCGAGGGACGATGAGTCTGTGGGTGTGAGAGAGTGAGGGGGGTGAGGAGACGATGAGGTCTGTGGGTGTCAGAGAGTGAAGGGGGTAGGGACAATGTATCTGTGGGTGTGAAAGAGTGAGGGGGGTGAGGGACGATGAGTCTCTGGGTGTGAGAGAGTGAGGGGGCGAGGGGACGATGAGCCTGTGAGTGTCAGAGAGTGAGGGGGGTGAGGGACGATGAGTCTGTGGGTGTGAGAGAGTGAGGGGGGTGAGGGACGATGCATCTGTGGGTGTGAGAGAGTGAGGGGGTGAGGGACGATGAGTCTGTGGGTGTGAGAGAGTGAGGGGGGGGTAGGGCAGACTGAGTCTGTGGGTGTGAGAGAGGGAGGGGGTAGGGACAATGAGTCTGTGGGTGTGAGAGAGTGAGGGAGTGAGGGACGATGAGGCCTGTAGGTGTGAAAGAGTGAGGGGGTGAGGGACGATGAGTCTGTGGGTGTGAGAGAATGAGGGGGTGAGGGTCGATGAGGCCTGTGGGTGTGAGAGTGTGAGGGGGGTGAGAGACGATGAGTCTGTGGGTGTGAGAGTGTGAGAGGTTGAGGGGCAATGAGTCTGTGGGTGTGAGAGTGTGAGGGGATAGGGACGATGAGTCTGTGGGTGTGAGAGGAGTGAGGGGGTGTAGGGCAGACTGAGTCTGTGGGTGTGAGAGAGTGAGGGGGTGAGGGGACGATGAGTCTTGTGTGTGTGAGAGAGTGAGGGGGGTGAGGGGACGATGAGTCTGTGGGTGTGAGAGAGTGAGGGGGGTGAGGGACGATGAGTCTGTGGGTGTCAGAGAATGAGGGATGAGAGACGATGAGGCTGCGGGAGTGAGAGAGTTGGGGGGAGTAGGGACGATGAGTCTGTGGGTGTGAGAGAGAGAAGGGCCGAGCGACGATGAGTCTGTGGGTGTGAGAGAGTGAGGGGGGTGAGGTACGACGTGTCCTGTGGGTGTGAGAGAGTGAGGGTGTGAGAGACGAGTCTGTGGGTGTCAGAGAGTGAAGGGGGGTAGGGACAATGTATCTGTGGGTGTGAAAGAGTGAGGGGGTGAGGGGACGATGAGTCTCTGCGTGTGAGAGAGTGCGGGGGTGAGGGGACGACGATGAGTCTGTGGGTGTGAGAGTGGGGGGAGTAGGGACGATGAATCTGTGGGTGTGAGAGAGTGAGGGGGCGAGGGACGATGAGCCTGTGGGTGTCAGAGAGTGAAGGTCTGAGGAACGATGAGTCTGTGGGTGTGAGAGAGTGGGGGGGGAGGGGACGATGAGTCTGTGGGTGTGAGAGAGTGAGGGGGTGAGGGGACAATGAGTCCTGTGGGTGTGAGAGAGTGAGGGGGGTGAGGGACGATGAGCCTGTAGGTGTGAAAGAGTGAGGGGGTGAGGGACGATGAGTCTGTGGGTGTGAGAGTGTGAGGGATTGATGGGGCAATGTGTCTCTGGGTGTGAGAGAGTGAGGGGGGGTAGGGACAATCAGTCTGTGGGTGTGAGAGAGGGAGGGGGGTAGGGACAATGAGTCTGTGGGTGTGAGAGAGTGAGAGGGTGAGGGATGACGAGTCTGTGGGTGTGAGAGTGTGAGCGGGTGAGGGACGATGAGTATGTGGACTGTGAGAGAGTGAGGGGGTGAGGGGACAATGGAGTCTGTGGGTGTGAGAGAGTGAGGGGGGGTGAGGGACGATGAGTCCTTTGGGTGTCAGACAGTGAGGGGGTGAGGGACGATGAGTCCTGCGGGTGTGAGAGAGTGGGGGGTTAGGGACGATGAGTCTGTGGGTGTGAGAGAGTGAGAGGGTGAGGGACGATGAGGCTGTGGGTGTGAGAGAGTGAGGGGGTGAGGGACGATGAGTCCTGTGGGTGTCAGAGAGTGAGGGATGAGAGACGATGAGTCTGTGGGGTGTGAGAGAGTGAAGGGGGTAGGGACGATGTGTCTGTGGGTGTGAGAGAGTGAGGGGGTGAGAGACGATGAGTCTGTGGGTGTGAGAGAGTGCGGGGGTGAGGGACGATGAGTCTGTGGGCGTGAGAGTGGGGGGAGTAGGGAGGATGAATCTGTGGGTGTGAGAGAGTGAGGGGGTGAGGGACGATGAGTCTGTGGGTGTCAGAGAGTGAGGGGGTGAGGTACGATGAGTCTGTGGGTGTGAGAGAGTGGGGGGGGTAGGGACGATGAGTCTGTGGGTGTGAGAGAGTGAGGGGGGTGAGGGACGATGAGTCTGTGGGTGTGAGAGAGTGAGGGGGGTGAGGGACGATGAGTCTGTGGGTGTGAGAGAGTGAGGGGGTGAGGGACGATGAATCTGTGGGTATGAGAGTTGGAGGGGATAGGGACGATGAGACTGTGGGTGTGAGAGAGTGAGGGGGTGAGGGACGATGAGTCTGTGGGTGTGAGAGAGTGAGGGGGTGAAGGACGATGAGTCTGTGCGTGTGAGAGAGTGAGGTGGTGAGGGACGATGAGTCTGTGGGTGGGAGAGAGTGAGGGGGGTGAGGGACGATGTGTCTGTGGGTGTGAGAGAGTCAGGGGGTGAGGGACGATGAGTCTGTGGGTGTGAGAGAGTGACGGGGTAGGGACGATGAGTCTGTGGGTGTGAGAGAGTGAGGGGGGTAGGGACGATGAGTCTGTGGGTGTGAGAGTGGGAGGGGGTGAGAGACGATGAGTCTGTGGCTGTGAGAGAGTGAGGGGGTGAGGGACGATGAGTCTGTGGGTGTCAGAGAGTGAGGGGGGTAGGGACGATGAGTCTGTGGGTGTGAGAGAGTGAGAGGTTGAGGGACGATGAGTCTGTGGGTGTGAGAGAGTGAGGGGGGTAGGGACGATGAGTCTGTGGGTGTGAGAGAGTGAGGGGTTGAGGGACGATGAGTCTGTGGGTGTGAGAGAGTGAGGGGGTAGGGACGATGTGTCTGTGGGTGTGAGAGATTGAGGGGGTGAGGGACGATGAGTCTGTGGGTGTCAGAGAGTGAGGGATGAGAGACGATGAGTCTGTGCGTGTGAGAGAGTGAAGGGTGTAGGGACGATGTGTCTGTGGGTGTGAGAGAGTGAGGGGGTGAGGGAGGATGAGTCTGTGGGTGTGGGAGAGTGGGGGGTGAGGGACGATGAGTCTGTGGGCGTGAGAGTGGGGGGAGTTGGGACGATGAATCTGTGGGTGTGAGAGAGTGGGGGGGGTAGGGACGATGATTCTGTGGGTGTGAGAGAGTGAGGGGGTGAGGGACGATGAATCTGTGCGTGTGAGAGAGTGAGGGGGGTGAGGGACGATGAGTCTGTGGGTGTGAGAGAGTGAGGGGGGTAGGGCAGACTGAGTCTGTGGGTGTGAGAGAGTGAGGGGGTGAGGGACGATGAGTCTGTGGGTGTGAGAGAATGAGGGGGGTGAGGGACGATGAGCCTGTGGGTGTGAGAGTGTGAGGGCGTGAGAGACGATGAGTCTGTGGGTGTGAGAGTCTGAGCGGTTGAGGGGCAATGAGTCTGTGGGTGTGAGAGTGTGAGGGTGTGAGGGAGGATGAGTCTGTGGGTGTGAGATAGTGAGGGGGTGTAGGGACGATGAGTCTGTGGGTGTGAGAGTGTGAGCGGGTGAGGGACGATGAGTCTGTGGGTGTGAGAGTGTGAGGGGGTGAAGGACGATGAGTCTGTGGGTGTGAGAGTGTGAGGGGGGTGAGGGACGATGAGTCTGTGGGTGTGAGAGTGTGAGGGGGTGAGGGACGATGAGTCTGTGGGTGTGAGAGTGTGAGGGGGTGAAGGACGATGAGTCTGTGGGTGTGAGAGAGCGAGAGGGTGAGGGACGATGAGTCTGTGCGTGTGAGGGAGTGAGGGGGTGAGGAACGAAGAGTCTGTGGGTGTGAGAGAGTACGGGGGGTCAGGGAAAAGCAGTCTATGGGTCTCAGAGAGGGAGGGGTGAGGGACGATGAATCTGTGGGTGTCAGAGAGTGAGGGGGTAGGGACGATGAGTCTGTGGGTGTTTGAGGGTGAGGGGGTGAGGGACGATGAGTCTGTGGGGGTGAGAGAGTGAGGGGGTGAGGGACAACGAGTCTGTGGGTGTGAGAGAGTGAGTGGGTAGGGACGATGAGTCTGTGGGTGTGAGAGAGCGAGAGGGTGAGGGACAATGAGTCTGTGGGTGTGAGAGAGTGAGGGGGGTGAGGGACGATGAGTCTTTGGGTGTCAGACAGTGAGGGGGTGAGGGACGATGAGTCTGCGGGTGTGAGAGAGTGGGGGGTTAGGGACGATGAGTCTGTGGGTGTGAGAGAGTGAGAGGGTGAGGGACGATGAGGCTGTGGGTGTGAGAGAGTGAGGGGGTGAGGGACGATGAGTCTGTGGGTGTCAGAGAGTGAGGGATGAGAGACGATGAGTCTGTGGGTGTGAGAGAGTGAAGGGGGTAGGGACGATGTGTCTGTGGGTGTGAGAGAGTGAGGGGGTGAGAGACGATGAGTCTGTGGGTGTGAGAGAGTGCGGGGGTGAGGGACGATGAGTCTGTGGGCGTGAGAGTGGGGGGAGTAGGGAGGATGAATCTGTGGGTGTGAGAGAGTGAGGGGGTGAGGGACGATGAGTCTGTGGGTGTCAGAGAGTGAGGGGGTGAGGTACGATGAGTCTGTGGGTGTGAGAGAGTGGGGGGGGTAGGGACGATGAGTCTGTGGGTGTGAGAGAGTGAGGGGGGTGAGGGACGATGAGTCTGTGGGTGTGAGAGAGTGAGGGGGGTGAGGGACGATGAGTCTGTGGGTGTGAGAGAGTGAGGGGGTGAGGGACGATGAATCTGTGGGTATGAGAGTTGGAGGGGATAGGGACGATGAGACTGTGGGTGTGAGAGAGTGAGGGGGTGAGGGACGATGAGTCTGTGGGTGTGAGAGAGTGAGGGGGTGAAGGACGATGAGTCTGTGCGTGTGAGAGAGTGAGGTGGTGAGGGACGATGTGTCTGTGGGTGTGAGAGAGTCAGGGGGTGAGGGACGATGAGTCTGTGGGTGTGAGAGAGTGACGGGGTAGGGACGATGAGTCTGTGGGTGTGAGAGAGTGAGGGGGGTAGGGACGATGAGTCTGTGGGTGTGAGAGTGGGAGGGGGTGAGAGACGATGAGTCTGTGGCTGTGAGAGAGTGAGGGGGTGAGGGACGATGAGTCTGTGGGTGTCAGAGCGTGAGGGGGGTAGGGACGATGAGTCTGTGGGTGTGAGAGAGTGAGAGGTTGAGGGACGATGAGTCTGTGGGTGTGAGAGAGTGAGGGGGGTAGGGACGATGAGTCTGTGGGTGTGAGAGAGTGAGGGGTTGAGGGACGATGAGTCTGTGGGTGTGAGAGAGTGAGGGGGTAGGGACGATGTGTCTGTGGGTGTGAGAGATTGAGGGGGTGAGGGACGATGAGTCTGTGGGTGTGAGAGAGTGAGGGATGAGAGACGATGAGTCTGTGCGTGTGAGAGAGTGAAGGGTGTAGGGACGATGTGTCTGTGGGTGTGAGAGAGTGAGGGGGTGAGGGACGATGAGTCTGTGGGCGTGAGAGTGGGGGGAGTTGGGACGATGAATCTGTGGGTGTGAGAGAGTGGGGGGGGTAGGGACGATGATTCTGTGGGTGTGAGAGAGTGAGGGGGGTGAGGGACGATGAGTCTGTGGGTGTGAGAGAGTGAGGGTGTGAGGGACGATGCATCTGTGGGAATGAGAGTTGGAGGGGATAGGGACGATGAGTCTGTGGGTGTGAGAGAGTGAGGGGGTGAGGGACGATGAGTCTGTGGGTGTGAGAGAATGAGGGGGGTGAGGGACGATGAGTCTGTGGGTGTGAGAGTGTGAGGGGGTGAGAGACGATGAGTCTGTGGGTGTGAGAGAGTGAGGGGGTGAGGGACGATGAGTCTGTGGGTGTGAGAGAATGAGGGGGGTGAGGGACGATGAGCCTGTGGGTGTGAGAGTGTGAGGGCGTGAGGGAGGATGAGTCTGTGGGTGTGAGATAGTGAGGGGGTGTAGGGACGATGAGTCTGTGGGTGTGAGAGTGTGAGCGGGTGAGGGACGATGAGTCTGTGGGTGTGAGAGAGTGAGGCGGGTGAGGGACGATGAGTCTGTGGGTGTGAGAGTGTGAGGGGGTGAGGGACGATGAGTCTGTGGGTGTGAGAGTGTGAGGGGGTGAAGGACGATGAGTCTGTGGGTGTGAGAGAGCGAGAGGGTGAGGGACGATGAGTCTGTGGGTGTGAGGGTGTGAGGGGGTGAGGACGAAGAGTCTGTGGGTGTGAGAGAGTACGGGGGGTCAGGGAAAAGCAGTCTATGGGTCTCAGAGAGGGAGGGGTGAGGGACGATGAATCTGTGGGTGTCAGAGAGTGAGGGGGTAGGGACGATGAGTCTGTGGGTGTTTGAGGGTGAGGGGGTGAGGGACGATGAGTCTGTGGGGGTGAGAGAGTGAGGGGGTGAGGGACAACGAGTCTGTGGGTGTGAGAGAGTGAGTGGGTAGGGACGATGAGTCTGTGGGTGTGAGAGAGCGAGAGGGTGAGGGACGATGAGTCTGTGGGTGGGAGAGAGTGAGGGGGCTGAGGGACGATGAGCCTGTGGGTGTGAGAGAGTGGGGGGGGAGGGACGATGAGTCTGTGGGTGTGAGAGTGTGAGGGGGCAGGGACGATGAGTCTGTGGGTGTGAGATAGTGAGGGGGTGAGGGACGATGAGTCTGTGGGTGTCAGAGAGTGAGAGGGTGAGGGACGATGAATCTGTGGGTGTCAGAGAGTGCGGGGGTGAGGGACGATGAATCTGTGGGTGTCAGAGTGTGAGGGTGTGAGGGACTATGAGTCTGCGGGTGTGAGAGAGTGAGGGGGTAGGGACGATGAGTCTGTGGGTGTGAGAGAGTGAGGGGGGTAGGGACGATGAGTCTGTGGGTGTGAGAGAGGGAGGGGGTGAGGGACGATGAGTCTGCGGGTGTGAGAGAGTGAGGGGTGAGGGACGATGAGCCTGTGGGTGTGAGGGAGTGAGGGGGTGAGGAACGAAGAGTCTGTGGGTGTGAGAGAGTCTGGGGGGTCACGGACAAGCAGTCTATGGGTCTGAGCGAGGGAGGGGTGAGGGACGATGAATCTGTGGGTGTCAGAGAGTGAGGGGTAGGGACGATGAGTCTGTGGGTGTTTGAGGGTGAGGGGGTGAGGGACGATGATTCTGTGGGTGTGAGAGAGTGAGGGGGTCAGGGACAATGAGTCTGTGGGTGTGAGAGAGTGAGTGGGTAGGGACGATGAGTCTGTGGGTCTGAGAGAGAGAGGTTGTGAGGGACGATGAGCCTGTGGGTGTGAGATAGTGAGGGGGCAGGGACGATGAGTCTGTGGGTGTGAGAGAGTGAGGGGATGAGGGACGATGAGTCTGTGGGTGTGAGAGAGAGAAGGGCCGAGGGACGATGAGTCTGTGGGTGTGAGAGAGTGAGGGGGTGAGGTACGACGTGTCTGTGGGTGTGAGAGAGTGAGGGTGTGAGAGACGATGAGTCTGTGGGTGTCAGAGAGTGAAGGGGGTAGGGACAATGTATCTGTGGGTGTGAAAGAGTGAAGGGGTGAGGGACGATGAGTCTGTGGGCGTGAGAGTGGGGGGAGTAGGGACGATGAATCTGTGGGTGTGAGAGAGTGAGGGGGCGAGGGACGATGAGCCTGTGGGTGTCAGAGAGTGAAGGTCTGAGGTACGATGAGTCTGTGGGTGTGAGAGAGTGAGGGGGGAGGGACGATGAGTCTTGTGGGTGTGAGAGAGTGAGGGGGGTGAGGGACGATGCATCTCTGGGTATGAGAGTTGGAGGGGATAGCGACAATGAGTCTGTGGGTGTGAGAGAGTGAGGGGGGGTAGGGCAGACTGAGTCTGTGGTTGTGAGAGAGTGAGGGGGTGAGGGACAATGAGTCTGTGGGTGTGAGAGAGTGAGGGAGTGAGGGACGATGAGCCTGTAGGTGTGAAAGAGTGAGGGGGTGAGGGACGATGAGTCTGTGGGTGTGAGAGAATGAGGGGGGTGAGGGTCGATGAGCCTGTGGGTGTGAGAGTGTGAGGGGGTGAGAGACGATGAGTCTGTGGGTGTGAGAGTGTGAGAGGTTGAGGGGCAATGAGTCTGTGGGTGTGAGAGAGTGAGGGGGGTAGGGACAATCAGTCTGTGGGTGTGAGAGAGGGAGGGGGTAGGGACGATGAGTATGTGGCTGTGAGAGAGTGAGGGCTGTGAGGGACGATGAGTCTGTGGGTGTGAGAGAGGGAGGGGGTAGGGACGATGTGTATGTGGCTGTGAGAGAGTGAGGGCTGTGAGGGACGATGAGTCTGTGGGTGTGAGAGTGTGAGGGGGTGAGGGACGATGAATCTGTGGGTGTGAGAGAGTGAGCGGGTGAGGGACGATGAGTCTGTGGGTGTGAGAGAGAGAACGGCTGAGCGACGATGAGTCTGAGGGTGTGAGAGAGTGAGGGGGTGAGGTACGACGTGTCTGTGGGTGTGAGAGAGTGAGGGTGTGAGAGGCGATGAGTCTGTGGGTGTCAGAGAGTGAAGGGGGTGGGGACAATGTATCTGTGGGTGTGAAAGAGTGAGGGGGTGGGGGACGATGAGTCTCTGCGTGTGAGAGAGTGCGGGGGTGAGGGACGATGAGTCTGTGGGAGTGAGAGTGGGGTGAGTAGGGACGATGAATCTGTGGGTGTGAGAGAGTGAGGGGTCGAGGGACGATGAGACTGTGGGTGTCAGAGAGTGAAGGTCTGAGGTACGATGAGTCTGTGGGTATGAGAGAGTGAGGAGGTGAGGGACGATGAGTCTGTGGGTATGAGAGAGCGGGGGGGAGGGACGATGAGTCTGTGGGTGTGAGAGAGTGAGGGGGTGAGGGACGATGAGTCTGTGTGTGTGAGAGAGTGAGGGGGTGAGGGACAATGAGTCTGTGGGTGTGAGAGAGTGAGGGAGTGAGGGACGATGAGCCTGTAGGTGTGAAAGAGTGAGGGGGTGAGGGACGATGAGTCTGTGGGTGTGAGGGAATGAGGGGGGTGAGGGTCGATGAGCCTGTGGGTGTGAGAGTGTGAGGGGGTGAGAGACGATGAGTCTGTGGGTGTGAGAGTGTGAGGGGTTGATGGGCAATGAGTCTGTGGGTGTGAGAGAGTGAGGGGGGTAGGGACAATCAGTCTGTGGGTGTGAGAGAGGGAGGGGGTAGGGACGATGAGTATGTGGCTGTGAGAGAGTGAGGGGGTGAGGGACGATGAGTCTGTGGGTGTGAGAGAGTGAGGGGGGTGAGGGACGATGAGTCTGTGGGTGTGAGAGTGAGAGGGTGAGGGACGATGAGTCTGTGTGTGTGGGAGAGTGAGGGGGTGAGGGACGATGAGTCTGTGGGTGTGAGAGAGTGAGGGGGGTGAGGGACGATGAGTCTGTGGGTGTCAGAGAATGAGGGATGAGAGACGATGAGGCTGCGGGAGTGAGAGAGTTGGGGGAGTAGGGACGATGAATCTGTGGGTGTGAGAGAGTGACGGGGTGAGGGACGATGAGTCTGTGGGTGTGAGAGAGAGAAGGGCCGAGCGACGATGAGTCTGTGGGTGTGAGAGAGTGAGGGGGTGAGGTACGACGTGTCTGTGGGTGTGAGAGAGTGAGGGTGTGAGAGACGATGAGTCTGTGGGTGTCAGAGAGTGAAGGGGGTAGGGACAATGTATCTGTGGGTGTGAGAGAGTGACGGGGTGAGGGACGATGAGTCTGTGGGTGTGAGAGAGTGAGGGGATGAGGGACGATGAGTCTGTGGGTGTGAGAGAGAGAAGGGCCGAGCGACGATGAGTCTGTGGGTGTGAGAGAGTGAGGGGGTGAGGTACGACGTGTCTGTGGGTGTGAGAGAGTGAGGGTGTGAGAGACGATGAGTCTGTGGGTGTCAGAGAGTGAAGGGGGTAGGGACAATGTATCTGTGGGTGTGAAAGAGTGAGGGGGTGAGGGACGATGAGTCTCTGCGTGTGAGAGAGTGGGGGTGTGAGGGACGATGAGCCTGTGGGTGTGAGAGAGTGAGGGGGGGTAGGGCAGACTGAGTCTGTGGGTGTGAGAGAGTGAGGGGGTGAGGGACGATGAGTCTGTGGGTGTGAGAGAGAGCGGGGGTGAGGGACAATGAGTCTGTGGGTGTGAGAGAGTGAGGGGGTGAGGGACGATGAGCCTGTAGGTGTGAAAGAGTGAGGGGGTGAGGGACGATGAGTCTGTGGGTGTGAGAGAGTGAGGGGGGAGGGACGATGAGTCTGTGGGTGTGAGAGAATGAGGGGGGTGAGGGTCGATGAGCCTGTGGGTGTGAGAGTGTGAGGGGGTGAGAGACGATGAGTCTGTGGGTGTGAGAGTGTGAGGGATTGATGGGCAATGTGTCTCTGGGTGTGAGAGAGTGAGGGGGGTAGGGACAATCAGTCTGTGGGTGTGAGAGAGGGAGGGGGTAGGGACAATGAGTCTGTGGGTGTGAGAGAGTGAGGGGTTGAAGGACGATGAATCTGTGGGTGTGAGACAGTGAGGGGGTGAGGGACGATGAGTCTGTGGGTGTGTGAGAGTGAGGGTGTGAGGGAGGATGAGTCTGTGGGTGTGAGATAGTGAGGGGGTGTAGGGACGATGAGTCTGTGGGTGTCAGAGTGTGAGCGGGTGAGGGACGATGAGTCTGTGGGTGTGAGAGAGTGAGGGGGTGAGAGACGATGAGTCTGTGGGTGTGAGAGAGTGAGGCGGGTGAGGGACGATGAGTCTGTGGGTGTGAGAGAGTGAGGGGGTGAGGGACGATGAGTCTGTGGGTGTGAGAGAGTGAGGGGGGTGAGGGACGATGAGTCTGTGGGTGTGAGAGAGTGAGGGGGGGTGAGGGACGATGAGTCTGTGGGTGTGAGAGTGTGAGGGGGTGAAGGACGATGAGTCTGTGGGTGTGAGAGAGTGAGGGGGGTGAGGGACGATGAGTCTGTGGGTGTGAGAGTGTGAGGGGGTGAGGGACGATGAGTCTGTGGGTGTGAGAGTGTGAGGGGGTGAAGGACGATGAGTCTGTGGGTGTGAGAGAGCGAGAGGGTGAGGGACGATGAGCCTGTGGGTGTGAGGGAGTGAGGGGGTGAGGAACGAAGAGTCTGTGTGTGTGAGAGAGTACGGGGGGTCAGGGAAAAGCAGTCTATGGGTCTGAGAGAGGGAGGGGTGAGAGACGATGAGTCTGTGGGTGTGAGAGTGTGAGGGGGTGAGAGACGATGAGTCTGTGGGTGTCAGAGTGTGAGAGGTTGAGGGGCAATGAGTCTGTGGGTGTGAGAGAGTGAGGGGGGTAGGGACAATCAGTCTGTGGGTGTGAGAGAGGGAGGGGGTAGGGAGAATGAGTCTGTGGGTGTGAGAGAGTGAGGGGGTGAGGGACGATGAGTCTGTGGGTGTGAGAGAGTGAGGGGGGTGAGGGACGATGAGTCTGTGGGTGTCAGACAGTGAGGGGGTGAGGGACGATGAGTCTGCGGGTGTGAGAGAGTGAAGGTCTGAGGTACGATGAGTCTGTGGGTATGAGAGAGTGGGGGGGGAGGGACGATGAGTCTGTGGGTATGAGAGAGTGAGGGGGTGAGGGACAATGAGTCTGTGGGTGTGAGAGAGTGAGGGGGGTGAGGGACGATGCATCTGTGGGTATGAGAGTTGGAGGGGATAGGGACGATGAGTATGTGGGTGTGAGAGAGTGAGGGGGTGAAGGACGATGAGTCTGTGGGTGTGAGAGAGTGAGGGTGAGAGACGATGAGTCTGTGGGTGTGAGAGAATGAGGGGGGTGAGGGTCGATGAGCCTGTGGGTGTGAGAGTGTGAGGGGGTGAGAGACGATGAGTCTGTGGGTGTGAGAGTGTGAGGGGTTGATGGGCAATGAGTCTGTGGGTGTGAGAGAGTGAGGGGGGTAGGGACAATCAGTCTGTGGGTGTGAGAGAGGGAGGGGGTAGGGACGATGAGTATGTGGCTGTGAGAGAGTGAGGGGGTGAGGGACGATGAGTCTGTGGGTGTGAGAGAGTGAGGGGGGTGAGGGACGATGAGTCTGTGGGTGTCAGAGAATGAGGGATGAGAGACGATGAGGCTGCGGGAGTGAGAGAGTTGGGGGAGTAGGGACGATGAATCTGTGGGTGTGAGAGAGTGACGGGGTGAGGGACGATGAGTCTGTGGGTGTGAGAGAGTGAGGGGGTGAGGTACGACGTGTCTGTGGGTGTGAGAGAGTGAGGGTGTGAGAGACGATGAGTCTGTGGGTGTCAGAGAGTGAAGGGGGTAGGGACAATGTATCTGTGGGTGTGAAAGAGTGAGTGGGTGAGGGACGATGAGTCTGTGGGTGTGAGAGTGGGGGGAGTAGGGACGATGAATCTGTGGGTGTGAGAGAGTGAGGGGCGAGGGACGATGAGCCTGTGGGTGTCAGAGAGTGAAGGTCTGAGGAACGATGAGTCTGTGGGTGTGAGAGAGTGGGGGGGGAGGGACGATGAGTCTGTGGGTGTGAGAGAGTGAGGGGGTGAGGGACGATGAGTCTGTGGGTGTGAGAGAGTGAGGGGGTGAGGGACGATGAGTCTGTGGGTGTGAGAGAGTGAGGGGGGTGAGGGACGATGAGTCTGTGGGTGTGAGAGAGTGAGGGGGTGAGGGACGATGAGTCTGTGGGTGTGAGAGAGTGAGGGGGTGAGGGACAATGAGTCTGTGGGTGTGAGAGTGTGAGCGGGTGAGGGACGATGAGCCTGTAGGTGTGAAAGAGTGAGGGGGTGAGGGACGATGAGTCTGTGGGTGTGAGAGAATGAGGGGGGTGAGGGTCGATGAGCCTGTGGGTGTGAGAGTGTGAGGGGGTGAGAGACGATGAGTCTGTGGGTGTGAGAGTGTGAGGGATTGATGGGCAATGTGTCTCTGGGTGTGAGAGAGTGAGGGGGGTAGGGACAATCAGTCTGTGGGTGTGAGAGAGGGAGGGGGTAGGGACAATGAGTCTGTGGGTGTGAGAGAGTGAGAGGGTGAGGGATGACGAGTCTGTGGGTGTGAGAGTGTGAGCGGGTGAGGGACGATGAGTATGTGACTGTGAGAGAGTGAGGGGGTGAGGGACAATGAGTCTGTGGGTGTGAGAGAGTGAGGGGGGTTAGGGACGATGAGTCTGTGGGTGTGAGAGAGTGAGAGGGTGAGGGACGATGAGGCTGTGGGTGTGAGAGAGTGAGGGGGTGAGGGACGATGTGTCTGTGGGTGTCAGAGAGTGAGGGATGAGAGACGATGAGTCTGTGGGTGTGAGAGAGTGAAGGGGGTAGGGACGATGTGTCTGTGGGTGTGAGAGAGTGAGGGGGTGAGAGACGATGAGTCTGTGGGTGTGAGAGAGTGCGGGGGTGAGGGACGATGAGTCTGTGGGCGTGAGAGTGGGGGGAGTAGGGAGGATGAATCTGTGGGTGTGAGAGAGTGAGGGGGTGAGGGACGATGAGTCTGTGGGTGTCAGAGAGTGAGGGGGTGAGGTACGATGAGTCTGTGGGTGTGAGAGAGTGGGGGGGGTAGGGACGATGAGTCTGTGGGTGTGAGAGAGTGAGGGGGGTGAGGGACGATGAGTCTGTGGGTGTGAGAGAGTGAGGGGGTGAGGGACGATGCATCTGTGGGTATGAGAGTTGGAGGGGGGTAGGGACGATGAGTCTGTGGGTGTGAGAGAGTGAGAGGTTGAGGGACGATGAGTCTGTGGGTGTGAGAGAGTGAGGGGGGTAGGGACGATGAGTCTGTGGGTGTGAGAGAGTGAGGGGTTGAGGGACGATGAGTCTGTGGGTGTGAGAGAGTGAGGGGGTAGGGACGATGTGTCTGTGGGTGTGAGAGATTGAGGGGGTGAGGGACGATGAGTCTGTGGGTGTGAGAGAGTGAGGGATGAGAGACGATGAGTCTGTGCGTGTGAGAGAGTGAAGGGTGTAGGGACGATGTTTCTGTGGGTGTGAGAGAGTGAGGGGGTGGGGGACGATGAGTCTGTGGGTGTGGGAGAGTGCGGGGGTGAGGGACGATGAGTCTGTGGGCGTGAGAGTGGGGGGAGTAGGGACGATGAATCTGTGGGTGTGAGAGAGTGGGGGGGGGTAGGGACGATGATTCTGTGGGTGTGAGAGAGTGAGGGGGTGAGGGACGATGAATCTGTGGGTGTGAGAGAGTGAGGGGGTGAGGGACGATGAGTCTGTGGGTGTGAGAGAGTGAGGGGGGTGAGGGACGATGAGTCTGTGGGTGTGAGAGTGTGAGGGGGTGAGGGACGATGAGTCTGTGGGTGTGAGAGTGTGAGGGGGTGAAGGACGATGAGTCTGTGGGTGTGAGAGAGCGAGAGGGTGAGGGACGATGAGCCTGTGGGTGTGAGGGAGTGAGGGGGTGAGGAACGAAGAGTCTGTGGGTGTGAGAGTGTGAGAGGTTGAGGGGCAATGAGTCTGTGGGTGTGAGAGAGTGAGGGGGGTAGGGACAATCAGTCTGTGGGTGTGAGAGAGGGAGGGGGTAGGGAGAATGAGTCTGTGGGTGTGAGAGAGTGAGGGGGTGAGGGATGATGAGTCTGTGGGTGTGAGAGTGTGAGCGGGTGAGGGACGATGAGTATGTGGCTGTGAGAGAGTGAGGGGGTGAGGGACGATGAGTCTGTGGGTGTGAGAGAGTGAGGGGGTGAGGGACGATGAGTCTGTGGGTGTGAGAGAGTGAGGGGGGTGAGGGACGATGAGTCTGTGGGTGTCAGAGAATGAGGGATGAGAGACGATGAGGCTGCTGGAGTGAGAGAGTTGGGTGAGTAGGGACGATGAATCTGTGGGTGTGAGAGAGTGAGCGGGTGAGGGACGATGAGTCTGTGGGTGTGAGAGAGAGAAGGGCTGAGCGACGATGAGTCTGAGGGTGTGAGAGAGTGAGGGGGTGAGGTACGACGTGTCTGTGGGTGTGAGAGAGTGAGGGTGTGAGAGACGATGAGTCTGTGGGTGTCAGAGAGTGAAGGGGGTAGGGACAATGTATCTGTGGGTGTGAAAGAGTGAGGGGGTGGGGGACGATGAGTCTCTGCGTGTGAGAGAGTGCGGGGGTGAGGGACGATGAGTCTGTGGGCGTGAGAGTGGGGGGAGTAGGGACGATGAATGTGTGGGTGTGAGAGAGTGAGGGGGCGAGGGACGATGAGACTGTGGGTGTCAGAGAGTGAAGGTCTGAGGTACGATGAGTCTGTGGGTATGAGAGTTGGAGGGGATAGGGACGATGAGTCTGTGGGTGTGAGAGAGTGAAGGGGGTAGGGACGATGAGTCTGTGGGTGTCAGAGAGTGAAGGGGGTAGGGACGATGAGTCTGTGGGTGTGAGAGAGTGAGGGGGGGTAGGGCAGACTGAGTCTGTGGGTGTGAGAGAGTGAGGGGGTGAGGGACGATGAGTCTGTGGGTGTGAGAGAGTGAGGGGGTGAGGGACAATGAGTCTGTGGGTGTGAGAGAGCGAGAGGGTAAGGGACGATGAGTCTGTGGGTGGGAGTGAGTGAGGGGGCTGAGGGACGATGAGCCTGTGGGTGTGAGAGTGTGAGGGGGTGAGAGATGATGAGTCTCTGGGTGTGAGAGCGTGAGGTGTTGAGGGGCAATGAGTCTGTGGGTGTGAGAGGGTGAGGGGGTGAGGGACGATGAATCTGTGGGTGTGAGATAGTGAGGGGGTGAGGGACGATGAGTCTGTGGGTGTGAGAGAGTGCGGGGGTGAGGGACGATGAGTCTGTGGGTGTGAGATAGTGAGGGGGTGACGGACGATGAGTCTGTGGGTGTCAGAGAGTGAGAGGGTGAGGGACGATGAATCTGTGGGTGTGAGAGAGTGAGGGTGTGAGGGACTATGAGTCTGCGGGTGTGAGAGAGTGACGGGGTAGGGACGATGAGTCTGTGGGTGTGAGAGAGTGAGGGGGTAGGGACGATGAGACTGTGGGTGTGAGAGAGGGAGGGGGTGAGAGACGATGAGTCTGTGGGAGTGAGAGAGGGAAGGGGGTGAGGGATGATCAGTTTGAGGTGTGAGAGAGTGAGGGGTGAGGGACGATGAGCCTGTGGGTGTGAGGGAGTGAGGGGGTGAGGAATGAAGAGTCTGTGGGTGTGAGAGAGTCTGGGGGGGTCAGGGACAAGCAGTCTATGGGTCTGAGAGAGGGAGGGGTGAGGGACGATGAATCTGTGGGTGTTAGAGAGTGAGGGGGTAGGGACGATGAGTCTGTGGGTGTCAGAGTGTGAGAGGTTGAGGGGCAATGAGTCTGTGGGTGTGAGAGAGTGAGGGGGGTAGGGACAATCAGTCTGTGGGTGTGAGAGAGGGAGGGGGTAGGGAGAATGAGTCTGTGGGTGTGAGAGAGTGAGGGGGTGAGGGACGATGAGTCTGTGGGTGTGAGAGAGTGAGGGGGGTGAGGGACGATGAGTCTGTGGGTGTCAGACAGTGAGGGGGTGAGGGACGATGAGTCTGCGGGTGTGAGAGAGTGAAGGTCTGAGGTACGATGAGTCTGTGGGTATGAGAGAGTGGGGGGGGAGGGACGATGAGTCTGTGGGTATGAGAGAGTGAGGGGGTGAGGGACAATGAGTCTGTGGGTGTGAGAGAGTGAGGGGGGTGAGGGACGATGCATCTGTGGGTATGAGAGTTGGAGGGGATAGGGACGATGAGTATGTGGGTGTGAGAGAGTGAGGGGGGTGAAGGACGATGAGTCTGTGGGTGTGAGAGAGTGAGGGGGTGAGAGACGATGAGTCTGTGGGTGTGAGAGAATGAGGGGGGTGAGGGTCGATGAGCCTGTGGGTGTGAGAGTGTGAGGGGGTGAGAGACGATGAGTCTGTGGGTGTGAGAGTGTGAGGGGTTGATGGGGCAATGAGTCTGTGGGTGTGAGAGAGTGAGGGGGGTAGGGACAATCAGTCTGTGGGTTGTGAGAGAGGGAGGGGGTAGGGACGATGAGTATGTGGCTGTGAGAGAGTGAGGGGGTGAGGGACGATGAGTCTGTGGGTGTGAGAGAGTGAGGGGGGTGAGGGACGATGAGTCTGTGGGTGTCAGAGAATGAGGGATGAGAGACGATTGAGCTGCGGGAGTGAGAGAGAGTTGGGGGAGTAGGACGATGAATCTGTGGGTGTGAGAGAGTGACGGGGTGAGGGACGATGAGTCTGTGGGTGTGAGAGAGTGAGGGGGTGAGGTACGACGTGTCTGTGGGTGTGAGAGAGTGAGGGTGTGAGAGACGATGAGTCTGTGGGTGTCAGAGAGTGAAGGGGGTAGGGACAATGTATCTGTGGGTGTGAAAGAGTGAGTGGGTGAGGGACGATGAGTCTGTGGGTGTGAGAGTGGGGGGAGTAGGGACGATGTAATCTGTGGTGTGAGAGAGTGAGGGGGCGAGGGACGATGAGCCTGTGGTGTCAGAGAGTGAAGGTCTGAGGAACGATGAGTCTGTGGGTGTGAGAGAGTGGGGGGGAGGGACGATGAGTCTGTGGGTGTGAGAGAGTGAGGGGGTGAGGGACGATGAGTCTGTGGGTGTGAGAGAGTGAGGGGGTGAGGGACGATGAGGTCTGTGGGTGTGAGAGAGTGAGGGGGGTGAGGGACGATGAGTCTGTGGGTGTGAGAGAGTGAGGGGGGGAGGGACGATGAGTCTGTGGTGTGAGAGAGTGAGGGGGTGAGGGACAATGAGTCTGTGGGTGTGAGAGTGTGAGCGGGTGAGGGACGATGAGCCTGTAGGTGTGAAAGAGTGAGGGGGTGAGGACGATGAGTCTGTGGGTGTGAGAGAATGAGGGGGGTGAGGGTCGATGAGCCTGTGGGTGTGAGAGTGTGAGGGGGTGAGAGACGATGAGTCTGTGGTGTGAGAGTTGTGAGGGATTGATGGGCAATGTGTCTCTGGGTGTGAGAGAGTGAGGGGGTAGGGACAATCAGTCTGTGGGTGTGAGAGAGGGGAGGGGGTAGGGACAATGAGTCTGTGGGTGTGAGAGAGTGAGAGGGTGAGGGATGACGAGTCTGTGGGTGTGAGAGTGTGAGCGGGTGAGGGACGATGAGTATGTGACTGTGAGAGAGTGAGGGGGTGAGGGACAATGAGTCTGTGGGGTGTGAGAGAGTGAGGGGGGTTAGGGACGATGAGTCTGTGGGTGTGAGAGAGTGAGAGGGTGAGGGACGATGAGGCTGTGGGTGTGAGAGAGTGAGGGGTGAGGGACGATGAGTCTGTGGGTGTCAGAGAGTGAGGGATGAGAGACGATGAGTCTGTGGGTGTGAGAGAGTGAAGGGGGTAGGGACGATGTGTCTGTGGGTGTGAGAGAGTGAGGGGTGAGAGACGATGAGTCTGTGGGTGTGAGAGAGTGCGGGGGTGAGGGACGATGAGTCTGTGGGCGTGAGAGTGGGGGGAGTAGGGAGGATGAATCTGTGGGTGTGAGAGAGTGAGGGGGTGAGGGACGATGAGTCTGTGGGTGTCAGAGAGTGAGGGGTGAGGTACGATGAGTCTGTGGGTGTGAGAGAGTGGGGGGGGTAGGGACGATGAGTCTGTGGGTGTGAGAGAGTGAGGGGGGTGAGGGACGATGAGTCTGTGGGTGTGAGAGAGTGAGGGGTGAGGGACGATGCATCTGTGGGTATGAGAGTTGGAGGGGGGTAGGGACGATGAGTCTGTGGGTGTGAGAGAGTGAGAGGTTGAGGGACGATGAGTCTGTGGGTGTGAGAGAGTGAGGGGGGTAGGGACGATGAGTCTGTGGGTGTGAGAGAGTGAGGGGTTGAGGGACGATGAGTCTGTGGGTGTGAGAGAGTGAGGGGGTAGGGACGATGTGTCTGTGGGTGTGAGAGATTGAGGGGGTGAGGGACGATGAGTCTGTGGGTGTGAGAGAGTGAGGATGAGAGACGATGAGTCTGTGCGTGTGAGAGAGTGAAGGGTGTAGGGACGATGTTTCTGTGGGTGTGAGAGAGTGAGGGGGTGGGGGACGATGAGTCTGTGGGTGTGGGAGAGTGCGGGGGTGAGGACGAATGAGTCTGTGGGCGTGAGAGTGGGGGGAGTAGGGACGATGAATCTGTGGGTGTGAGAGAGTGGGGGGGGGTAGGGACGATGATTCTGTGGGAGTGAGAGAGTGAGGGGGTGAGGGACGATGAATCTGTGGGTGTGAGAGAGTGAGGGGGTGAGGGACGATGAGTCTGTGGGTGTGAGAGAGTGAGGGGGGTGAGGGACGATGAGTCTGTGGGTGTGAGAGTGTGAGGGGGTGAGGGACGATGAGTGTCTGTGGGTGTGAGAGTGTGAGGGGGTGAAGGACGATGAGTCTGTGGGTGTGAGAGAGCGAGAGGGTGAGGGACGATGAGCCTGTGGGTGTGAGGGGAGTGAGGGGGTGAGGAACGAAGAGTCTGTGGGTGTGAGAGTGTGAGAGGTTGAGGGGCAATGAGTCTGTGGGTGTGAGAGAGTGAGGGGGGTAGGGACAATCAGTCTGTGGGTGTGAGAGAGGGAGGGGGTAGGGAGAGAATGAGTCTGTGGGTGTGAGAGAGTGAGGGGGTGAGGGATGATGAGTCTGTGGGTGTGAGAGTGTGAGCGGGTGAGGGACGATGAGTATGTGGCTGTGAGAGAGTGAGGGGGTGAGGGACGATGAGTCTGTGGGTGTGAGAGAGTGAGGGGGGTGAGGGACGATGAGTCTGTGGGTGTGAGAGAGTGAGGGGGTGAGGGACGATGAGTCTGTGGGTGTCAGAGAATGAGGATGAGAGACGATGAGGCTGCTGGAGTGAGAGAGTTGGGTGAGTAGGGACGATGAATCTGTGGGTGTGAGAGAGTGGAGCGGGTGAGGGACGATGAGTCTGTGGGTGTGAGAGAGAGAAGGGCTGAGCGACGATGAGTCTGAGGGTGTGAGAGAGTGAGGGGGTGAGGTACGACGTGTCTGTGGGTTGTGAGAGAGTGAGGGTGTGAGAGACGATGAGTCTGTGGGTTGTCAGAGAGTGAAGGGGGGTAGGGACAATGTATCTGTGGGTGTGAAAGAGTGAGGGGGTGGGGGACGATGAGTCTCTGCGTGTGAGAGAGTGCGGGGGTGAGGGACGATGAGTCTGTGGGCGTGAGAGTGGGGGGAGTAGGACGATGAATGTGTGGGTGTGAGAGAGTGAGGGGGCGAGGGACGATGAGACTGTGGGTGTCAGAGAGTGAAGGTCTGAGGTACGATGAGTCTGTGGGTATGAGAGTTGGAGGGGATAGGGACGATGAGTCTGTGGGTGTGAGAGAGTGAAGGGGGTAGGGACGATGAGTCTGTGGGTGTCAGAGAGTGAAGGGGGTGTTGGACGATGAGTCTGTGGGTGTGAGAGAGTGAGGGGGGGGTAGGGCAGACTGAGTCTGTGGGTGTGAGAGAGTGAGGGGGTGAGGGACGATGAGTCTGTGGGTGTGAGAGAGTGAGGGGGTGAGGGACAATGAGTCTGTGGGTGTGAGAGAGCGAGAGGGTAAGGGACGATGAGTCTGTGGGTGGGAGTGAGTGAGGGGGCTGAGGGACGATGAGCCTGTGGGTGTGAGAGTGTGGGGGGGTGAGAGATGATGAGTCTCTGGGTGTGAGAGCGTGAGGTGTTGAGGGGCAATGAGTCTGTGGGTGTGAGAGGGTGAGGGGGTGAGGGACGATGAATCTGTGGGTGTGAGATAGTGAGGGGGGTGAGGGGACGATGAGTCTGTGGGTGTGAGAGAGTGCGGGGGGTGAGGGACGATGAGTCTGTGGGTGTGAGATAGTGAGGGGGGTGACGGACGATGAGTCCTGTGGGTGTCAGAGAGTGAGAGGGTGAGGGACGATGAATCTGTGGGTGTGAGAGAGTGAGGGTGTGAGGGACTATGAGTCTGCGGGTGTGAGAGAGTGACGGGGTAGGGACGATGAGTCTGTGGGTGTGAGAGAGTGAGGGGGGTAGGGACGATGAGACTGTGGGTGTTGAGAGAGGGAGGGGGTGAGAGACGATGAGTCTGTGGGAGTGAGAGAGGGAAGGGGGTGAGGGATGATCAGTTTGAGGTGTGAGAGAGTGAGGGGTGAGGGACGATGAGCCTGTGGGTGTGAGGGAGTGAGGGGGTGAGGAATGAAGAGTCTGTGGGTGTGAGAGAGTCTGGGGGGGTCAGGGACAAGCAGTCTATGGGTCTGAGAGAGGGAGGGGTGAGGGACGATGAATCTGTGGGTGTTAGAGAGTGAGGGGGTAGGGACGATGAGTCTG
>NW_027277428.1:0-28283 GCF_030028105.1 Mobula birostris | reverse complement strand
TCAGTGCCCCGTCACTCCGATCAGGCCTGATTCCAATCTGGCCCCGTAACTTCCATTAGGCCCGATTCCAATGTGGCCCCGTCACTTCAATCAGGCCCCATTCCAGTCTAGCCCCGTCACTTCCATCAGGCCCCATTCCAGTCTGGCCCCGGTACTCCGATCAGGCCCCATTCCAATCTGGCCCCGTCACTTCGATCAGGTCCGATTCCAATCTGGCCCCG
This sequence comes from Mobula birostris, assembly GCF_030028105.1. Taxonomy (NCBI): domain Eukaryota; kingdom Metazoa; phylum Chordata; class Chondrichthyes; order Myliobatiformes; family Myliobatidae; genus Mobula; species Mobula birostris. The sequence goes on along the minus strand of NW_027277428.1, from coordinate 28,062 downwards.
TCACTTCGATCAGGCCAAATTCCAATCTGGACCCGTCACTTCCATCAGGCCCGATTCCAATCTGGCCTCCTCACTTAGATCAGGCCCTATTCCAATATGACCCGTCACTCCCATCAGGCGGCATTACTTCCATTAGGCCCGATTCCAATCTGGTCCCGTCACTTCGATCAGGCCCCATTCCAATCTGGCCCCGTCACTTCGATCAGGCCCATTCCAATCTGGCTCCGGCAGCTCCATCAGACCTTATTCCAATCTGGCCCCGGCACTTCGATCAGGCCCCATTCCAATCTGGCCCAGTCACTTCCATCAGGCCCCATTCCTATCTGGCCCCGGCACTTCCATCACGCCCCGTTACAATCTGGCCCCGTCACTCCGATCAGCACCCATTCCAATCTGGCCCCGTCACTCGGATCAGGCCCCATTCCAATCTGGCCCCGGCACTTCCATCACGCCCATTTCCAGTCTGGTCCCGTCACTCCGATCAGGACCCATTCCAATCTGGCCCCGTCACTCCGATCAGTCCCCATTCCAATCTGGACCCGTCACTCGATCAGGACCCATTCCAATCTGGCCCCATCACTTCCATCATGCAAAATTCCAATCTGGCCCCGTCACTTTGATCAGGCCCCATACCAGTCTGGCCCCGTCACTTCCATCAGACCAGAATCCAATCTGGCCCCGTCACTTCAATCAGGCCCCATTCCAGTCTGGCCCCGTCACTTCCATCAGACCAGAATCCAATCTGGCCCCGTCACTTCAATCAGACCCCATTCCAGTCTGGCCCCGTCACTTCCATCAGGCCCGTTTCCAATCTGGCCCGTCACTTCGTTCAGGCCCCATTCTAGTCTGGCCCCGTCACTTCCATCAGGCCCCATTCCAATCTGGCACCGGAACTTCCATCATGCGCCATTCCAATCTGGACCCGTCACTCCGATCAGGACCCATTCCAATCTGGCCCCGTCACGTCAATCAGGCCCCATTCCAATCTGGCCCAGGCACTCCAATCAGGCCCCATTCCAATCTGGCCCCATCACTTCCATTAGGCCCGATTCCAATCTGGCCCCGTCACTTCGATCAGGTCCCCTGCCTATCTGGCCCCGGCACTCCGATCAGGCCCCATCCCAATCTGGCCCCGTCACTCCGATCAGGCCCCATTCCAATCTGGCCCCGTCACTTCCATTAGGCCCGATTCCAACTGGCCCCGTCACTTCGATCAGGCTCCATTCCAATCTGGTTCCGTCACTCCGATCAGGCCCCATTCCAATCTGGCCCCTTCACTTCCATTAGGCCCGTTTCCAATCTGGCCCCGTCACTTCCAGCAGGCCCGATTCAAATGTGGCGCCGTCACTTCCATCAGGTCATATTGCAATGTGGCCACGGCACTTCCATCAGGCCCCATTACAATCTGGCCCCGTCTCTTCGATCAGGCCCGATGCCAATCTGGCCCCGTCACTACGATCAGGCCCCATTCCAAGCTGGCCCCGTCACTCCGATCAGGCCCCATTCCAATCTGGCCCCGTTACTCTGATCTGGCCACATTCCAATCAGGCCCCGTCACTCCGATCAGGCCTGATTCCAATCTGGCCCCGTAACTTCCATTAGGCCCGATTCCAATGTGGCCCCGTCACTTCAATCAGGCCCCATTCCAGTCTAGCCCCGTCACTTCCATCAGGCCCCATTCCAATCTGGCCCCGGCACTCCGATCAGGCCCCATTCCAATCTGGCCCCGTCACTTCGATCAGGTCCGATTCCAATCTGGCCCCGTCACTTCGATCAGGCCAAATTCCAATCTGGACCCGTCACTTCCATCAGGCCCGATTCCAATCTGGCCTCTTCACTTAGATCAGGCCCTATTCCAATATGGCCCCGTCACTCCCATCAGGCGCCATTACTTCCATTAGGCCCGATTCCAATCTGGCCCCGTCACTTCGATCAGGCCCCATTCCAATCTGGCCCCGTCACTTCGATCAGGCCCATTCCAATCTGGCTCAGGCACTTCCATCAGACCTTATTCCAATCTGGCCCCGGCACTTCGATCAGATCCCATTCCAATCTGGCCCCGTCACTCCGATCAGGCCCCATTCTAATCTGACCCCGTCACTTCGATCAGGCCCCATTCCAGTCTGGTCCCGTCACTTCCATCAGGCCCGAATCCAATCTGGCCCCGTCACTTCGATCAGGCCCCATTCCAATCTGGCCCAGTCACTTCCATCAGGCCCCATTCCAATCTGGCCCCGGCACTTCCATCACGCCCCGTTACAATCTGGCCCCGTCACTCCGATCAGCACCCATTCCAATCTGGCCCAGTTACTCTGATCTGGCCACATTCCAATCTGGGACCGGCTCTCCGATCAGGACCCATTCCAATCTGGCCCCATCACTTCCATTAGGCAAAATTCCAATCTGGCCCCGTCACTTCGATCAGGCCCCATTCCAGTCTGGCCCCTTCACTTCCATCAGGCCCGAATCCAATCTGGTCCCGTCACTTCGATCAGGACCCATTCCAGTCTGGCCCCGTCACTTCCATCAGGCCAGAATCCAATCTGGCCCCGTCACTTCAATCAGGCCCTATTCCAATCTGGCACCGGAACTTCCATCACGCACCATTCCAATCTGGACCCGTCACTCCGATCAGGACCCATTCCAATCTGGCCCCGTCCCTTCTATCAGGCTCGATTCCAATCAGGCCCCGTCACTTCGATCACGCCCCATTCCAACCTGGCCCCGTCACTCCAATCAGGCCCCATTCCAACCTGGCCCCTTCACTCCAATCAGGCCCCATTCCAATCTGGCCCCGTCACTCCGATCAGGACCCATTCCAATCTGGCCCCTTCACGTCGATCAGGCCCCATTCCAATCTGGCCCAGGCACTCCAATCAGGCCCCATTCCAATCTGGCCCCGTCACTTCCATTAGGCCCGTTTCCAATCTGGCACCGTCACTTCGATCAGGTCCCATTCCAGTTTGGCCCCCGCACTTTGATCCGGCCCCATTCTAATCTGGCCCCATCACTTCGATCAGGACCCATTCCAATCTGGCCCCGTCACGTCGATCAGGCCCCAGTCCAAACTGGCCCAGGCACTCCAATCAGGCCCCATTCCAATCTGGCCCCATCACTTCCATTAGGCCCGATTCCAATCTGGCTCCGTCACTTCGATCAGGTCCCATTCCAATCTGGCCCCGGCACTCCGATCAGGCCCCATCCCAATCTGGCCCCATCACTCCGATCAGGCCCCATTCCAGTTTGGCCCCTGCACTTCGATCAGGCCCCATTCCAATCTTGCCCCGTCACTTCGATTAGGCTCCATTCCAATCTGGCTCCGTCACTACGATCAGGCCCCATTCCAATCTGGCCCCTTCACTTCCATTAGGCCCGTTTCCAATCTGGCCCCGTCACTTCAATCAGATCCCATTCCAATCTGGCCCCGTCACTCGGATCAGGCCCCATTCCAATCTGGCCCCGGCACTTCCATCACGCCCATTTCCAGTCTGGTCCCGTCACTCCGATCAGGACCCACTCCAATCTGGCCCCGGCACGTCCATCCGGCACCATTCCAATCTGGCCCCGTCACTCCGATCAGGACCCATTCCAATCTGGCCCCGTCACTCCGATCAGTCCCCATTCTAATCTGACCCCGTCACTTCGATCAGGCCCCTTCCAATCTGGCTCAGGCACTTCCATCAGACCTTATTCCAATCTGGCCCCGGCACTTCGATCAGATCCCATTCCAATCTGGCCCCGTCACTCCGATCAGGCCCCATTCTAATCTGACCCCGTCACTTCGATCAGGCCCCATTCCAGTCTGGTCCCGTCACTTCCATCAGGCCCGAATCCAATCTGGCCCCGTCACTTCGATCAGGCCCCATTCCAATCTGGCCCCGGCACTTCCATCACGCCCCGTTACAATCTGGCCCAGTCACTTCCATCAGGCCCCATTCCAATCTGGCCCCGGCACTTCCATCACGCCCCGTTACAATCTGGCCCCGGCACTTCCATCACGCCCCGTTACAATCTGGCCCAGTCACTTCCATCAGGCCCCATTCCAATCTGGCCCCGGCACTTCCATCACGCCCCGTTACAATCTGGCCCCGTCACTCCGATCAGCACCCATTCCAATCTGACCCAGTTACTCTGATCTGGCCACATTCCAATCTGGAACCGGCTCTCCGATCAGGACCCATTCCAATCTGGCTCCATCACTTCCATTAGGCAAAATTCCAATCTGGCCCCGTCACTTCGATCAGGCCCCATTCCAGTCTGGCCCCTTCACTTCCATCAGGCCCGAATCCAATCTGGTCCCGTCACTTCGATCAGGACCCATTCCAGTCTGGCCCCGTCACTTCCATCCGGCCAGAATCCAATCTGGCCCCGTCACTTCAATCAGGCCCTATTCCAATCTGGCACCGGAACTTCCATCACGCACCATTCCAATCTGGACCCGTCACTCCGATCAGGACCCATTCCAATCTGGCCCCGTCCCTTCTGTCAGGCTCGATTCCAATCAGGCCCCGTCACTTCGATCACGCCCCATTCCAACCTGGCCCCGTCACTCCAATCAGGCCCCATTCCAACCTGGCCCCGTCACTCCAATCAGGCCCCATTCCAATCTGGCCCCGTCACTCCGATCAGGACCCATTCCAATCTGGCCCCTTCACGTCGATCAGGCCCCATTCCAATCTGGCCCAGGCACTCCAATCAGGCCCCATTCCAATCTGGCCCCGTCACTTCCATTAGGCCCGTTTCCAATCTGGCCCCGTCACTTCGATCAGGTCCCATTCCAGTTTGGCCCCCGCACTTTGATCCGGCCCCATTCTAATCTGGCCCCATCACTTCGATCAGGACCCATTCCAATCTGGCCCCGTCACGTCGATCAGGCCCCAGTCCAAACTGGCCCAGGCACTCCAATCAGGCCCCATTCCAATTTGGCCCCATCACTTCCATTAGGCCCGATTCCAATCTGGCCCCGTCACTTCGATCAGGTCCCATTCCAATCTGGCCCCGGCACTCCGATCAGGCCCCATCCCAATCTGGCCCCATCACTCCGATCAGGCCCCATTCCAGTTTGGCCCCTGCACTTCGATCAGGCCCCATTCCAATCTGGCCCCGTCACTTCGATCAGGCTCCATTCAAATCTGGCTCCGTCACTCCGATCAGGCCCCATTCCAATCTGGCCCCTTCACTTCCATTAGGCCCGTTTCCAATCTGGCCCCGTCACTTCAATCAGATCCCATTCCAATCTGGCCCCGTCACTCGGATCAGGCCCCATTCCAATCTGGCCCCGGCACTTCCATCACGCCCATTTCCAGTCTGGTCCCGTCACTCCGATCAGGACCCATTCCAATCTGGCCCCGTCACTCCGATCAGTCCCCATTCCAATCTGGACCCGTCACTCCGATCAGGACCCATTCCAATCTGGCCCCATCACTTCCATCATGCAAAATTCCAATCTGGCCCCGTCACTTTGATCAGGCCCCATACCAGTCTGGCCCCGTCACTTCGATCAGACCAGAATCCAATCTGGCCCCGTCACTTCAATCAGGCCCCATTCCAGTCTGGCCCCGTCACTTCCATCAGGCCCGAATCCAATCTGGTCCCGTCACTTCGATCAGGCCCCATTCCAGTCTGGCCCCGTCACTTCCATCAGGGCAGAATCCATTCTGGCCCTGTCACTTCAATCAGGCCCCATTCCAATCTGACACCGGAACTTCCATCACGCCCCATTCCAATCTGGCCCCGTCACTCCGATCAGGACCCATTCCAATCTGGCCCCGTCACGTCGATCAGGCCCCATTCCAATCTGGCCCAGGCACTCCAATCAGGCCCCATTCCAATCTGGCCCCGTCACTTCCATTAGGCCCGTTTCCAATCTGGCCCCGTCACTTCGATCAGGACCCATTCCAATCTGGCCCCATCACTTCCATTAGGCAAAATTCCAATCTGGCCCCGTCACTTCGATCACGCCCCATTCCAGTCTGGCCCCTTCACTTCCATCAGGCCCGAATCCAATCTGGCCCCGTCACTTCAATCAGGCCCCATTCCAATCTGGCACCGGAACTTCCATCACGCACCATTCCAATCTGGACCCGTCACTCCGATCAGGACCCATTCCAATCTGGCCCCGTCCCTTCTATCAGGCTCGATTCCAATCAGGCCCCGTCACTTCGATCACGCCCCATTCCAACCTGGCCCCGTCACTCCGATCAGCACCCATTCCAATCTGGCCCCGTCCCTTCGATCAGGCTCGATTCCAATCTGGCCCAGGCACTCCAATCAGGCCCCATTCCAATCTGGCCCCGTCACTTCCAACAGGCCCGAATCCAATGTGGTCCCGTCACTTCGATCAGGCCCCATTCCAGTCTGGCCCCGTCACTTCCATCAGGGCAGAATCCAATCTGGCCCCGTCACTTCAATCAGGCCCCATTCCAATCTGGCACCGGAACTTCCATCACGCCCCATTCCAATCTGGCCCCGTCACTCCGATCAGGACCCATTCCAATCTGGCCCCGTCACGTCGATCAGGCCCCATTCCAATCTGGCCCAGGCACTCCAATCAGGCCCCATTCCAATCTGGCCCCGTGACTTCCATTAGGCCCGTTTCCAATCTGGCCCCGTCACTTCGATCAGGTCCCATTCCAGTATGGCCCCCGCACTTTGATCAGGCCACATTCTAATCTGGCCCCATCACTTCGATCAGGCCCCATTCCAATCTGGCTTCGTCACTCCGATCAGGCCCCATTCCAATCTGGCCCCTTCACTTCCATTAGGCCCGTTTCCAATCTGGCCCCGTCACTTCGATCAGGCCCCATTCTAGTCTGGCCCCGTCACTTCCATCAGGCCCCATTCCAATCTGGCACCGGAACTTCCATCACGCCCCATTCTAATCTGGACCCGTCACTCCGATCAGGACCCATTCCAATCTGGCCCCGTCACGTCAATCAGGCCCCATTCCAATCTGGCCCAGGCACTCCAATCAGGCCCCATTCCAATCTGGCCCCATCACTTCCATTAGGCCCGATTCCAATCTGGCCCCGTCACTTCGATCAGGTCCCATTCCAATCTGGCCCCGGCACTCCGATCAGGCCCCATCCCAATCTGGCCCCGTCACTCCGATCAGGCCCCATTCCAATCTGGCCCCGTCACTTCCATTAGGCCCGATTCCAATCTGGCCCCGTCACTTCGATCAGGCTCCATTCCAATCTGGCTCCGTCACTCCGATCAGGCCCCATTCCAATCTGGCCCCTTCACTTCCATTAGGCCCGTTTCCAATCTGGCCACGGCACTTCCGTCAGGCCCCATTACAATCTGGCCCCGTCTCTTCGATCAGGCCCGATGCCAATCTGGCCCCGTCACTACGATCAGGTCCCATTCCAACCTGTCCCCGTCACTCCGATCAGGCCCCATTCCAATCTGGCCCCGTTACTCTGATCTGGCCACATTCCAATCAGGCCCCGTCACTCCGATCAGGCCTGATTCCAATCTGGCCCCGTAACTTCCATTAGGCCCGATTCCAATGTGGCCCCGTCACTTCAATCAGGCCCCATTCCAGTCTAGCCCCGTCAATTCCATCAGGACCCATTCCAATCTGGCCCCGTCCCTTCTATCAGGCTCGATTCCAATCAGGCCCCGTCACTTCGATCACGCCCCATTCCAACCTGGCCCCGTCACTCCGATCAGCACCCATTCCAATCTGGCCCAGTCCCTTCGATCAGGCTCGATTCCAATCTGGCCCAGGCACTCCAATCAGGCCCCATTCCAATCTGGCCCCGTCACTTCCAACAGGCCCGAATCCAATGTGGTCCCGTCACTTCGATCTGGCCCTGTCACTTCCATCAGGGCAGAATCCAATCTGGCCCCGTCACTTCAATCAGGCCCCATTCCAATCTGGCACCGGAACTTCCATCACGCCCCATTCCAATCTGGCCCCGTCACTCCGATCAGGACCCATTCCAATCTGGCCCCGTCACGTCGATCAGGCCCCATTCCAATCTGGCCCCTTCACTTCCATTAGGCCCGTTTCCAATCTGGCCCCGTCACTTCGATCAGGCCGCATTCTAGTCTGGCCCCGTCACTTCCATCAGGCCCCATTCCAATCTGGCACCGGAACTTCCATCACGCCCCATTCCAATCTGGACCCGTCACTCCGATCAGGACCCATTCCAATCTGGCCCCGTCACGTCAATCAGGCCCCATTCCAATCTGGCCCAGGCACTCCAATCAGGCCCCATTCCAATCTGGCCCCATCACTTCCATTAGGCCCGATTCCAATCTGGCCCCGTCACTTCGATCAGGTCCCATTCCAATCTGGCCCCAGCACTCCGATCAGGCCCCATCCCAATCTGGCCCCGTCACTCCGATCAGGCCCCATTCCAATCTGGCCCCGTCACTTCCATTAGGCCCGATTCCAATCTGGCCCCGTCACTTCGATCAGGCTCCATTCCAATCTGGCTCCGTCACTCCGATCAGGCCCCATTCCAATCTGGCCCCTTCACTTCCATTAGGCCCGTTTCCAATCTGGCCCCGTCACTTCCAGCAGGCCCGATTCAAATGTGGCGCCGTCACTTCCATCAGGTCATATTGCAATCTGGCCACGGCACTTCCATCAGGCCCCATTACAATCTGGCCCCGTCTCTTCGATCAGGCCCGATGCCAATCTGGCCCCGTCACTACGATCAGGTCCCATTCCAACCTGGCCCCGTCACTCCGATCAGGCCCCATTCCAATCTGGCCCCGTTACTCTGATCTGGCCACATTCCAATCAGGCCCCGTCACTCCGATCAGGCCTGATTCCAATCTGGCCCCGTAACTTCCATTAGGCCCGATTCCAATGTGGCCCCGTCACTTCAATCAGGCCCCATTCCAGTCTAGCCCCGTCACTTCCATCAGGCCCCATTCCAATCTGGCCCCGGCACTCCGATCAGGCCCCATTCCAATCTGGCCCCGAACCTTCGATCAGGCTCGATTCCAATCTGGCCCAGGCACTCCAATCAGGCCCCATTCCAATCTGGCCCCGTCACTTCCATTAGGCCCGTTTCCAATCTGGCCCCGTCACTTCGATCAGGTCCCATTCCAGTTTGGCCCCCGCACTTTGATAAGGCCCCATTCTAATCTGGCCCCATCACTTCGATCAGGCCCCATTCCAATCTGGCTTCGTCACTCCGATCAGGCCCCATTCCAATCTGGCCCCTTCACTTCCATTAGGCCCGTTTCCAATCTGGCCCCGTCACTTCGATCAGGCCCCATTCTAGTCTGGCCCCGTCACTTCCATCAGGCCCCATTCCAATCTGGAACCTGAACTTCCATCACGCGCCATTCCAATCTGGACCCGTCACTCCGATCAGGACCCATTCCAATCTGGCCCCGTCACGTCAATCAGGCCCCATTCCAATCTGGCCCAGGCACTCCAATCAGGCCCCATTCCAATCTGGCCCCATCACTTCCATTAGGCCCGATTCCAATCTGGCCCCGTCACTTCGATCAGGTCCCCTTCCTATCTGGCCCCGGCACTCCGATCAGGCCCCATCCCAATCTGGCCCCTTCACTCCGATCAGGCCCCATTCCAATCTGGCCCCGTCACTTCCATTAGGCCCGATTCCAACTGGCCCCGTCACTTCGATCAGCCTCCATTCCAATCTGGCTCCGTCACTCCGATCAGGCCCCATTCCAATCTGGCCCAGGCACTCCAATCAGGCCCCATTCCAATCTGGCCCCATCACTTCCATTAGGCCCGATTCCAATCTGGCCCCGTCACTTCGATCAGGTCCCCTTCCTATCTGGCCCCGGCACTCCGATCAGGCCCCATCCCAATCTGGCCCCTTCACTCCGATCAGGCCCCATTCCAATCTGGCCCCGTCACTTCCATTAGGCCCGATTCCAACTGGCCCCGTCACTTCGATCAGCCTCCATTCCAATCTGGCTCCGTCACTCCGATCAGGCCCCATTCCAATCTGGCCCCTTCACTTCCATTAGGCCCGTTTCCAATCTGGCCCCGTCACTTCCATCAGGCCCGATTCAAATGTGGCGCCGTCACTTCCATCAGGTCATATTGCAATCTGGCCACGGCACTTCCATCAGGCCCCATTACAATCTGGCCCCGTCTCTTCGATCAGGCCCGATGCCAATCTGGCCCCGTCACTACGATCAGGCCCCATTCCAAGCTGGCCCCGTCTCTCCGATCAGGCCCCATTCCAATCTGGCCCCGTTACTCTGATCTGGCCACATTCCAATCAGGCCCCGTCACTCCGATCTGGCCTGATTCCAATCTGGCCCCGTAACTTCCATTAGGCCCGATTCCAATGTGGCCCCGTCACTTCAATCAGGCCCCATTCCAGTCTAGCCCCGTCACTTCCATCAGGCCCCATTCCAATCTGGCCCCGGCACTCCGATCAGGCCCCATTCCAATCTGGCCCCGTCACTTCGATCAGGTCCGATTCCAATCTGGCCCCGTCACTTCGATCAGGCCAAATTCCAATCTGGACCCGTCACTTCCATCAGGCCCGATTCCAATCTGGCCTCTTCACTTAGATCAGGCCCTATTCCAATATGGCCCTGTCACTCCCATCAGGCGCCATTACTTCCATTAGGCCCGATTCCAATCTGGCCCCGTCACTTCGATCAGGCCCCATTCCAATCTGGCCCCGTCACTTCGATCAGGCCCATTCCAATCTGGCTCAGGCACTTCCATCAGACCTTATTCCAATCTGGCCCCGGCACTTCGATCAGATCCCATTCCAATCTGGCCCCGTCACTCCGATCAGGCCCCATTCTAATCTGACCCCGTCACTTCGATCAGGCCCCATTCTAGTCTGGTCCCGTCACTTCCATCAGGCCCGAATCCAATCTGGCCCCGTCACTTCGATCAGGCCCCATTCCAATCTGGCCCAGTCACTTCCATCAGGCCCCATTCCAATCTGGCCCCGGCACTTCGATCACGCCCCATTCCAACCTGGCCCCGTCACTCCGATCAGCACCCATTCCAATCTGGCCCCGTCCCTTCGATCAGGCTCGATTCCAATCTGGCCCAGGCACTCCAATCAGGCCCCATTCCAATCTGGCCCCGTCACTTCCAACAGGCCCGAATCCAATGTGGTCCCGTCACTTCGATCAGGCCCCATTCCAGTCTGGCCCCGTCACTTCCATCAGGGCAGAATCCAATCTGGCCCCGTCACTTCAATCAGGCCCCATTCCAATCTGGCACCGGAACTTCCATCACGCCCCATTCCAATCTGGCCCCGTCACTCCGATCAGGACCCATTCCAATCTGGCCCCGTCACGTCGATCAGGCCCCATTCCAATCTGGCCCAGGCACTCCAATCAGGCCCCATTCCAATCTGGCCCCGTCACTTCCATTAGGCCCGTTTCCAATCTGGCCCCGTCACTTCGATCAGGTCCCATTCCAGTATGGCCCCCGCACTTTGATCAGGCCCCATTCTAATCTGGCCCCATCACTTCGATCAGGCCCCATTCCAATCTGGCTTCGTCACTCCGATCAGGCCCCATTCCAATCTGGCCCCTTCACTTCCATTAGGCCCGTTTCCAATCTGGCCCCGTCACTTCGATCAGGCCCCATTCTAGTCTGGCCCCGTCACTTCCATCAGGCCCCATTCCAATCTGGCACCGGAACTTCCATCACGCCCCATTCTAATCTGGACCCGTCACTCCGATCAGGACCCATTCCAATCTGGCCCCGTCACGTCAATCAGGCCCCATTCCAATCTGGCCCAGGCACTCCAATCAGGCCCCATTCCAATCTGGCCCCATCACTTCCATTAGGCCCGATTCCAATCTGGCCCCGTCACTTCGATCAGGTCCCATTCCAATCTGGCCCCGGCACTCCGATCAGGCCCCATCCCAATCTGGCCCCGTCACTCCGATCAGGCCCCATTCCAATCTGGCCCCGTCACTTCCATTAGGCCCGATTCCAATCTGGCCCCGTCACTTCGATCAGGCTCCATTCCAATCTGGCTCCGTCACTCCGATCAGGCCCCATTCCAATCTGGCCCCTTCACTTCCATTAGGCCCGATTCCAATCTGGCCCCGTCACTTCGATCAGGCTCCATTCCAATCTGGCTCCGTCACTCCGATCAGGCCCCATTCCAATCTGGCCCCTTCACTTCCATTAGGCCCGTTTCCAATCTGGCCACGGCACTTCCATCAGGCCCCATTACAATCTGGCCCCGTCTCTTCGATCAGGCCCGATGCCAATCTGGCCCCGTCACTACGATCAGGTCCCATTCCAACCTGGCCCCGTCACTCCGATCAGGCCCCATTCCAATCTGGCCCCGTTACTCTGATCTGGCCACATTCCAATCAGGCCCCGTCACTCCGATCAGGCCTGATTCCAATCTGGCCCCGTAACTTCCATTAGGCCCGATTCCAATGTGGCCCCGTCACTTCAATCAGGCCCCATTCCAGTCTAGCCCCGTCAATTCCATCAGGACCCATTCCAATCTGGCCCCGTCCCTTCTATCAGGCTCGATTCCAATCAGGCCCCGTCACTTCGATCACGCCCCATTCCAACCTGGCCCCGTCACTCCGATCAGCACCCATTCCAATCTGGCCCAGTCCCTTCGATCAGGCTCGATTCCAATCTGGCCCAGGCACTCCAATCAGGCCCCATTCCAATCTGGCCCCGTCACTTCCAACAGGCCCGAATCCAATGTGGTCCCGTCACTTCGATCTGGCCCTGTCACTTCCATCAGGGCAGAATCCAATCTGGCCCCGTCACTTCAATCAGGCCCCATTCCAATCTGGCACCGGAACTTCCATCACGCCCCATTCCAATCTGGCCCCGTCACGTCGATCAGGCCCCATTCCAATCTGGCCCCTTCACTTCCATTAGGCCCGTTTCCAATCTGGCCCCGTCACTTCGATCAGGCCGCATTCTAGTCTGGCCCCGTCACTTCCATCAGGCCCCATTCCAATCTGGCACCGGAACTTCCATCACGCCCCATTCCAATCTGGACCCGTCACTCCGATCAGGACCCATTCCAATCTGGCCCCGTCACGTCAATCAGGCCCCATTCCAATCTGGCCCAGGCACTCCAATCTGGCCCCATTCCAATCTGGCCCCATCACTTCCATTAGGCCCGATTCCAATCTGGCCCCGTCACTTCGATCAGGTCCCATTCCAATCTGGCCCCAGCACTCCGATCAGGCCCCATCCCAATCTGGCCCCGTCACTCCGATCAGGCCCCATTCCAATCTGGCCCCGTCACTTCCATTAGGCCCGATTCCAATCTGGCCCCGTCACTTCGATCAGGCTCCATTCCAATCTGGCTCCGTCACTCCGATCAGGCCCCATTCCAATCTGGCCCCTTCACTTCCATTAGGCCCGTTTCCAATCTGGCCCCGTCACTTCCAGCAGGCCCGATTCAAATGTGGCGCCGTCACTTCCATCAGGTCATATTGCAATCTGGCCACGGCACTTCCATCAGGCCCCATTACAATCTGGCCCCGTCTCTTCGATCAGGCCCGATGCCAATCTGGCCCCGTCACTACGATCAGGTCCCATTCCAACCTGGCCCCGTCACTCCGATCAGGCCCCATTCCAATCTGGCCCCGTTACTCTGATCTGGCCACATTCCAATCAGGCCCCGTCACTCCGATCAGGCCTGATTCCAATCTGGCCCCGTAACTTCCATTAGGCCCGTTTCCAATGTGGCCCCGTCACTTCAATCAGGCCCCATTCCAGTCTAGCCCCGTCACTTCCATCAGGCCCCATTCCAATCTGGCCCCGGCACTCCGATCAGGCCCCATTCCAATCTGGCCCAGGCACTCCAATCAGGCCCCATTCCAATCTGGCCCCATCACTTCCATTAGGCCCGATTCCAATCTGGCCCCGTCACTTCGATCAGGTCCCCTTCCTATCTGGCCCCGGCACTCCGATCAGGCCCCATCCCAATCTGGCCCCTTCACTCCGATCAGGCCCCATTCCAATCTGGCCCCGTCACTTCCATTAGGCCCGATTCCAACTGGCCCCGTCACTTCGATCAGCCTCCATTCCAATCTGGCTCCGTCACTCCGATCAGGCCCCATTCCAATCTGGCCCCTTCACTTCCATTAGGCCCGTTTCCAATCTGGCCCCGTCACTTCCATCAGGCCCGATTCAAATGTGGCGCCGTCACTTCCATCAGGTCATATTGCAATCTGGCCACGGCACTTCCATCAGGCCCCATTACAATCTGGCCCCGTCTCTTCGATCAGGCCCGATGCCAATCTGGCCCCGTCACTACGATCAGGCCCCATTCCAAGCTGGCCCCGTCTCTCCGATCAGGCCCCATTCCAATCTGGCCCCGTTACTCTGATCTGGCCACATTCCAATCAGGCCCCGTCACTCCGATCTGGCCTGATTCCAATCTGGCCCCGTAACTTCCATTAGGCCCGATTCCAATGTGGCCCCGTCACTTCAATCAGGCCCCATTCCAGTCTAGCCCCGTCACTTCCATCAGGCCCCATTCCAATCTGGCCCCGGCACTCCGATCAGGCCCCATTCCAATCTGGCCCCGTCACTTCGATCAGGTCCGATTCCAATCTGGCCCCGTCACTTCGATCAGGCCAAATTCCAATCTGGACCCGTCACTTCCATCAGGCCCGATTCCAATCTGGCCTCTTCACTTAGATCAGGCCCTATTCCAATATGGCCCTGTCACTCCCATCAGGCGCCATTACTTCCATTAGGCCCGATTCCAATCTGGCCCCGTCACTTCGATCAGGCCCCATTCCAATCTGGCCCCGTCACTTCGATCAGGCCCATTCCAATCTGGCTCAGGCACTTCCATCAGACCTTATTCCAATCTGGCCCCGGCACTTCGATCAGATCCCATTCCAATCTGGCCCCGTCACTCCGATCAGGCCCCATTCTAATCTGACCCCGTCACTTCGATCAGGCCCCATTCTAGTCTGGTCCCGTCACTTCCATCAGGCCCGAATCCAATCTGGCCCCGTCACTTCGATCAGGCCCCATTCCAATCTGGCCCAGTCACTTCCATCAGGCCCCATTCCAATCTGGCCCCGGCACTTCGATCACGCCCCATTCCAACCTGGCCCCGTCACTCCGATCAGCACCCATTCCAATCTGGCCCCGTCCCTTCGATCAGGCTCGATTCCAATCTGGCCCAGGCACTCCAATCAGGCCCCATTCCAATCTGGCCCCGTCACTTCCAACAGGCCCGAATCCAATGTGGTCCCGTCACTTCGATCAGGCCCCATTCCAGTCTGGCCCCGTCACTTCCATCAGGGCAGAATCCAATCTGGCCCCGTCACTTCAATCAGGCCCCATTCCAATCTGGCACCGGAACTTCCATCACGCCCCATTCCAATCTGGCCCCGTCACTCCGATCAGGACCCATTCCAATCTGGCCCCGTCACGTCGATCAGGCCCCATTCCAATCTGGCCCAGGCACTCCAATCAGGCCCCATTCCAATCTGGCCCCGTCACTTCCATTAGGCCCGTTTCCAATCTGGCCCCGTCACTTCGATCAGGTCCCATTCCAGTATGGCCCCCGCACTTTGATCAGGCCCCATTCTAATCTGGCCCCATCACTTCGATCAGGCCCCATTCCAATCTGGCTTCGTCACTCCGATCAGGCCCCATTCCAATCTGGCCCCTTCACTTCCATTAGGCCCGTTTCCAATCTGGCCCCGTCACTTCGATCAGGCCCCATTCTAGTCTGGCCCCGTCACTTCCATCAGGCCCCATTCCAATCTGGCACCGGAACTTCCATCACGCCCCATTCTAATCTGGACCCGTCACTCCGATCAGGACCCATTCCAATCTGGCCCCGTCACGTCAATCAGGCCCCATTCCAATCTGGCCCAGGCACTCCAATCAGGCCCCATTCCAATCTGGCCCCATCACTTCCATTAGGCCCGATTCCAATCTGGCCCCGTCACTTCGATCAGGTCCCATTCCAATCTGGCCCCGGCACTCCGATCAGGCCCCATCCCAATCTGGCCCCGTCACTCCGATCAGGCCCCATTCCAATCTGGCCCCGTCACTTCCATTAGGCCCGATTCCAATCTGGCCCCGTCACTTCGATCAGGCTCCATTCCAATCTGGCTCCGTCACTCCGATCAGGCCCCATTCCAATCTGGCCCCTTCACTTCCATTAGGCCCGATTCCAATCTGGCCCCGTCACTTCGATCAGGCTCCATTCCAATCTGGCTCCGTCACTCCGATCAGGCCCCATTCCAATCTGGCCCCTTCACTTCCATTAGGCCCGTTTCCAATCTGGCCACGGCACTTCCATCAGGCCCCATTACAATCTGGCCCCGTCTCTTCGATCAGGCCCGATGCCAATCTGGCCCCGTCACTACGATCAGGTCCCATTCCAACCTGGCCCCGTCACTCCGATCAGGCCCCATTCCAATCTGGCCCCGTTACTCTGATCTGGCCACATTCCAATCAGGCCCCGTCACTCCGATCAGGCCTGATTCCAATCTGGCCCCGTAACTTCCATTAGGCCCGATTCCAATGTGGCCCCGTCACTTCAATCAGGCCCCATTCCAGTCTAGCCCCGTCAATTCCATCAGGACCCATTCCAATCTGGCCCCGTCCCTTCTATCAGGCTCGATTCCAATCAGGCCCCGTCACTTCGATCACGCCCCATTCCAACCTGGCCCCGTCACTCCGATCAGCACCCATTCCAATCTGGCCCAGTCCCTTCGATCAGGCTCGATTCCAATCTGGCCCAGGCACTCCAATCAGGCCCCATTCCAATCTGGCCCCGTCACTTCCAACAGGCCCGAATCCAATGTGGTCCCGTCACTTCGATCTGGCCCTGTCACTTCCATCAGGGCAGAATCCAATCTGGCCCCGTCACTTCAATCAGGCCCCATTCCAATCTGGCACCGGAACTTCCATCACGCCCCATTCCAATCTGGCCCCGTCACGTCGATCAGGCCCCATTCCAATCTGGCCCCTTCACTTCCATTAGGCCCGTTTCCAATCTGGCCCCGTCACTTCGATCAGGCCGCATTCTAGTCTGGCCCCGTCACTTCCATCAGGCCCCATTCCAATCTGGCACCGGAACTTCCATCACGCCCCATTCCAATCTGGACCCGTCACTCCGATCAGGACCCATTCCAATCTGGCCCCGTCACGTCAATCAGGCCCCATTCCAATCTGGCCCAGGCACTCCAATCTGGCCCCATTCCAATCTGGCCCCATCACTTCCATTAGGCCCGATTCCAATCTGGCCCCGTCACTTCGATCAGGTCCCATTCCAATCTGGCCCCAGCACTCCGATCAGGCCCCATCCCAATCTGGCCCCGTCACTCCGATCAGGCCCCATTCCAATCTGGCCCCGTCACTTCCATTAGGCCCGATTCCAATCTGGCCCCGTCACTTCGATCAGGCTCCATTCCAATCTGGCTCCGTCACTCCGATCAGGCCCCATTCCAATCTGGCCCCTTCACTTCCATTAGGCCCGTTTCCAATCTGGCCCCGTCACTTCCAGCAGGCCCGATTCAAATGTGGCGCCGTCACTTCCATCAGGTCATATTGCAATCTGGCCACGGCACTTCCATCAGGCCCCATTACAATCTGGCCCCGTCTCTTCGATCAGGCCCGATGCCAATCTGGCCCCGTCACTACGATCAGGTCCCATTCCAACCTGGCCCCGTCACTCCGATCAGGCCCCATTCCAATCTGGCCCCGTTACTCTGATCTGGCCACATTCCAATCAGGCCCCGTCACTCCGATCAGGCCTGATTCCAATCTGGCCCCGTAACTTCCATTAGGCCCGTTTCCAATGTGGCCCCGTCACTTCAATCAGGCCCCATTCCAGTCTAGCCCCGTCACTTCCATCAGGCCCCATTCCAATCTGGCCCCGGCACTCCGATCAGGCCCCATTCCAATCTGGCCCCGTCCCTTCGATCAGGCTCGATTCCAATCTGGCCCAGGCACTCCAATCAGGCCCCATTCCAATCTGGCCCCGTCACTTCCATTAGGCCCGTTTCCAATCTGGCCCCGTCACTTCGATCAGGTCCCATTCCAGTTTGGCCCCCGCACTTTGATAAGGCCCCATTCTAATCTGGCCCCATCACTAAGATCAGGCCCCATTCCAATCTGGCTTCGTCACTCCGATCAGGCCCCATTCCAATCTGGCCCCTTCACTTCCATTAGGCCCGTTTCCAATCTGGCCCCGTCACTTCGATCAGGCCCCATTCTAGTCTGGCCCCGTCACTTCCATCAGGCCCCATTCCAATCTGGAACCTGAACTTCCATCACGCGCCATTCCAATCTGGACCCGTCACTCCGATCAGGACCCATTCCAATCTGGCCCCGTCACGTCAATCAGGCCCCATTCCAATCTGGCCCAGGCACTCCAATCAGGCCCCATTCCAATCTGGCCCCATCACTTCCATTAGGCCCGATTCCAATCTGGCCCCGTCACTTCGATCAGGTCCCCTTCCTATCTGGCCCCGGCACTCCGATCAGGCCCCATCCCAATCTGGCCCCTTCACTCCGATCAGGCCCCATTCCAATCTGGCCCCGTCACTTCCATCAGGCCCGATTCAAATGTGGCGCCGTCACTTCCATCAGGTCATATTGCAATCTGGCCACGGCACTTCCATCAGGCCCCATTACAATCTGGCCCCGTCTCTTCGATCAGGCCCGATGCCAATCTGGCCCCGTCACTACGATCAGGCCCCATTCCAAGCTGGCCCCGTCTCTCCGATCAGGCCCCATTCCAATCTGGCCCCGTTACTCTGATCTGGCCACATTCCAATCAGGCCCCGTCACTCCGATCAGGCCTGATTCCAATCTGGCCCCGTAACTTCCATTAGGCCCGATTCCAATGTGGCCCCGTCACTTCAATCAGGCCCCATTCCAGTCTAGCCCCGTCACTTCCATCAGGCCCCATTCCAATCTGGCCCCGGCACTCCGATCAGGCCCCATTCCAATCTGGCCCCGTCACTTCGATCAGGTCCGATTCCAATCTGGCCCCGTCACTTCGATCAGGCCAAATTCCAATCTGGACCCGTCACTTCCATCAGGCCCGATTCCAATCTGGCCTCTTCACTTAGATCAGGCCCTATTCCAATATGGCCCTGTCACTCCCATCAGGCGCCATTACTTCCATTAGGCCCGATTCCAATCTGGCCCCGTCACTTCGATCAGGCCCCATTCCAATCTGGCCCCGTCACTTCGATCAGGCCCATTCCAATCTGGCTCAGGCACTTCCATCAGACCTTATTCCAATCTGGCCACGGCACTTCGATCAGATCCCATTCCAATCTGGCCCCGTCACTCCGATCAGGCCCCATTCTAATCTGACCCCGTCACTTCGATCAGGCCCCATTCTAGTCTGGTCCCGTCACTTCCATCAGGCCCGAATCCAATCTGGCCCCGTCACTTCGATCAGGCCCCATTCCAATCTGGCCCAGTCACTTCCATCAGGCCCCATTCCAATCTGGCCCCGGCACTTCCATCACGCCCCGTTACAATCTGGCCCCGTCACTCCGATCAGGCCCGATTCCAATCTGGCCTCTTCACTTAGATCAGGCCCTATTCCAATATGGCCCTGTCACTCCCATCAGGCGCCATTACTTCCATTAGGCCCGATTCCAATCTGGCCCCGTCACTTCGATCAGGCCCCATTCCAATCTGGCCCCGTCACTTCGATCAGGCCCATTCCAATCTGGCTCAGGCACTTCCATCAGACCTTATTCCAATCTGGCCACGGCACTTCGATCAGATACCATTCCAATCTGGCCCAGTTACTCTGATCTGGCCACATTCCAATCTGGAACCGGCTCTCCGATCAGGACCCATTCCAATCTGGCCCCATCACTTCCATTTGGCAAAATTCCAATCTGGCCCCGTCACTTTGATCAGGCCCCATTCCAGTCTGGCCCCTTCACTTCCATCAGGCCCGAATCCAATCTGGTCCCGTCACTTCGATCAGGACCCATTCCAGTCTGGCCCCGTCACTTCCATCAGGCCAGAATCCAATCTGGCCCCGTCACTTCAATCAGGCCCCATTCCAATCTGGCACCGGAACTTCCATCACGCACCATTCCAATCTGGACCCGTCACTCCGATCAGGACCCATTCCAATCTGGCCCTGTCCCTTCTATCAGGCTCGATTCCAATCAGGCCCCGTCACTTCGATCAGGCCCCATTCCAATCTGGACCCGTCCCTTCGATCAGGCTCGATTCCAATATGGCCCAGGCACTCCAATCAGGCCCCATTCCAATCTGGCCCCGTCACTTCCATCAGGCCCGAATCCAATGTGGTCCCGTCACTTCGATCAGGCCCCATTCCAGTCTGGCCCCGTGACTTCCATCAGGGCAGAATCCAATCTGGCCCCGTCACTTCAATCAGGCCCCATTCCAATCTGGCACCGGAACTTCCATCACGCCCCATTCCAATCTGGCCCCGTCACTCCGATCAGGACCCATTCCAATCTGGCCCCGTCACGTCGATCAGGCCCCATTCCAATCTGGCCCAGGCACTCCAATCAGGCCCCAGTCCAATCTGGCCCCGTCACTTCCATTAGGCCCGTTTCCAATCTGGCCCCGTCACTTCGATCAGGTCCCATTCCAGTTTGGCCCCCGCACTTTGATCAGGCCCCATTCTAATCTGGCCCCATCACTTCGATCAGGACCCATTCCAATCTGGCCCCGTCACGTCGATCAGGCCCCAGTCCAAACTGGCCCAGGCACTCCAATCAGGCCCCATTCCAATCTGGCCCCATCACTTCCATTAGGCCCGATTCCAATCTGGCTCCGTCACTTCGATCAGGTCCCATTCCAATCTGGCCCCGGCACTCCGATCAGGCCCCATCCCAATCTGGCCCCATCACTCCGATCAGGCCCCATTCCAGTTTGGCCCCTGCACTTCGATCAGGCCCCATTCCAATCTTGCCCCGTCACTTCGATTAGGCTCCATTCCAATCTGGCTCCGTCACTACGATCAGGCCCCATTCCAATCTGGCCCCTTCACTTCCATTAGGCCCGTTTCCAATCTGGCCCCGTCACTTCAATCAGATCCCATTCCAATCTGGCCCCGTCACTCGGATCAGGCCCCATTCCAATCTGGCCCCGGCACTTCCATCACGCCCATTTCCAGTCTGGTCCCGTCACTCCGATCAGGACCCACTCCAATCTGGCCCCGGCACGTCCATCCGGCACCATTCCAATCTGGCCCCGTCACTCCGATCAGGACCCATTCCAATCTGGCCCCGTCACTCCGATCAGTCCCCATTCTAATCTGACCCCGTCACTTCGATCAGGCCCCTTCCAATCTGGCTCAGGCACTTCCATCAGACCTTATTCCAATCTGGCCCCGGCACTTCGATCAGATCCCATTCCAATCTGGCCCCGTCACTCCGATCAGGCCCCATTCTAATCTGACCCCGTCACTTCGATCAGGCCCCATTCCAGTCTGGTCCCGTCACTTCCATCAGGCCCGAATCCAATCTGGCCCCGTCACTTCGATCAGGCCCCATTCCAATCTGGCCCCGGCACTTCCATCACGCCCCGTTACAATCTGGCCCAGTCACTTCCATCAGGCCCCATTCCAATCTGGCCCCGGCACTTCCATCACGCCCCGTTACAATCTGGCCCCGGCACTTCCATCACGCCCCGTTACAATCTGGCCCAGTCACTTCCATCAGGCCCCATTCCAATCTGGCCCCGGCACTTCCATCACGCCCCGTTACAATCTGGCCCCGTCACTCCGATCAGCACCCATTCCAATCTGGCCCAGTTACTCTGATCTGGCCACATTCCAATCTGGAACCGGCTCTCCGATCAGGACCCATTCCAATCTGGCCCCATCACTTCCATTAGGCAAAATTCCAATCTGGCCCCGTCACTTCGATCAGGCCCCATTCCAGTCTGGCCCCTTCACTTCCATCAGGCCCGAATCCAATCTGGTCCCGTCACTTCGATCAGGACCATTCCAGTCTGGCCCCCGTCACTTCCATCCGGCCAGAATCCAATCTGGCCCCGTCACTTCAATCAGGCCCTATTCCAATCTGGCACCGGAACTTCCATCACGCACCATTCCAATCTGGACCCGTCACTCCGATCAGGACCCATTCCAATCTGGCCCCGTCCCTTCTGTCAGGCTCGATTCCAATCAGGCCCCGTCACTTCGATCACGCCCCATTCCAACCTGGCCCCGTCACTCCAATCAGGCCCCATTCCAACCTGGCCCCGTCACTCCAATCAGGCCCCATTCCAATCTGGCCCCGTCACTCCGATCAGGACCCATTCCAATCTGGCCCCTTCACGTCGATCAGGCCCCATTCCAATCTGGCCCAGGCACTCCAATCAGGCCCATTCCAATCTGGCCCCCGTCACTTCCATTAGGCCCGTTTCCAATCTGGCCCCGTCACTTCGATCAGGTCCCATTCCAGTTTGGCCCCCGCACTTTGATCCGGCCCCATTCTAATCTGGGCCCCATCACTTCGATCAGGACCCATTCCAATCTGGCCCCGTCACGTCGATCAGGCCCCAGTCCAAAACTGGCCCAGGCACTCCAATCAGGCCCCATTCCAATCTGGCCCCATCACTTCCATTAGGCCCGATTCCAATCTGGCCCCGTCATTTCGATCAGGTCCCATTCCAATCTGGCCCCGGCACTCCGATCAGGCCCCATCCCAATCTGGCCCCATCACTCCGATCAGGCCCCCATTCAAGTTTGGCCCCTGCACTTCGATCAGGCCCCATTCCAATCTGGCCCCGTCACTTCGATCAGGCTCCATTCAAATCTGGCTCCGTCACTCCGATCAGGCCCCATTCCAATCTGGCCCCTTCACTTCCATTAGGCCCGTTTCCAATCATGGCCCCGTCACTTCAATCAGATCCCATTCCAATCTGGCCCCCGTCACTCGGATCAGGCCCCATTCCAATCTGGCCCCGGCACTTCCATCACGCCCCATTTCCAGTCTGGTCCCGTCACCTCCGATCAGGACCCATTCCAATCTGGCCCCGTCACTCCGATCAGTCCCCATTCCAATCTGGACCGTCACTCCGATCAGGTCCAATCTGGCCCCATCACTTCCATCATGCAAAATTCCAATCTGGGCCCCGTCACTTTGATCAGGCCCCATACCAGTCTGGCCCCGTCACTTCGATCAGACCAGAATCCAATCTGGCCCCGTCACTTCAATCAGGCCCATTCCAGTCTGGCCCCGTCACTTCCATCAGGCCCGAATCCAATCTGGTCCCGTCACTTCGATCAGGCCCCATTCAGTCTGGCCCCGTCACTTCCATCAGGGCAGAATCCATTCTGGCCCTGTCACTTCAATCAGGCCCCATTCCAATCTGACACCGGAACTTCCATCACGCCCCATTCCAATCTGGCCCCGTCACTCCGATCAGGACCCATTCCAATCTGGCCCCGTCACGTCGATCAGGCCCCATTCCAATCTGGCCCAGGCACTCCAATCAGGCCCCATTCCAATCTGGCCCCGTCACTTCCATTAGGCCCGTTTCCAATCTGGCCCCGTCACTTCGATCAGGACCCATTCCAATCTGGCCCCATCACTTCCATTAGGCAAAATTCCAATCTGGCCCCGTCACTTCGATCAGGCCCCATTCCAGTCTGGCCCCTTCACTTCCATCAGGCCCGAATCCAATCTGGTCCCGTCACTTCGATCAGGACCCATTCCAGTCTGGCCCCGTCACTTCCATCAGGCCAGAATCCAATCTGGCCCCGTCACTTCAATCAGGCCCCATTCCAATCTGGCACCGGAACTTCCATCACGCACCATTCCAATCTGGACCGTCACTCCGATCAGGACCCATTCCAATCTGGCCCCGTCCCTTCTATCAGGCTCGATTCCAATCAGGCCCCGTCACTTCGATCACGCCCCATTCCAACCTGGCCCCGTCACTCGATCAGCACCCATTCCAATCTGGCCCCGTCCCTTCGATCAGGCTCGATTCCAATCTGGCCCAGGCACTCCAATCAGGCCCCATTCCAATCTGGCCCCGTCACTTCCAACAGGCCCGAATCCAATGTGGTCCCGTCACTTCGATCAGGCCCCATTCCAGTCTGGCCCCGTCACTTCCATCAGGGCAGAATCCAATCTGGCCCCGTCACTTCAATCAGGCCCCATTCCAATCTGGCACCGGAACTTCCATCACGCCCCATTCCAATCTGGCCCCGTCACTCCGATCAGGACCCATTCCAATCTGGCCCCGTCACGTCGATCAGGCCCCATTCCAATCTGGCCCAGGCACTCCAATCAGGCCCCATTCCAATCTGGCCCGTGACTTCCATTAGGCCCGTTTCCAATCTGGCCCCGTCACTTCGATCAGGTCCCATTCCAGTATGGCCCCCGCACTTTGATCAGGCCCCATTCTAATCTGGCCCCATCACTTCGATCAGGCCCCATTCCAATCTGGCTTCGTCACTCCGATCAGGCCCCATTCCAATCTGGCCCTTCACTTCCATTAGGCCCGTTTCCAATCTGGCCCCGTCACTTCGATCAGGCCCCATTCTAGTCTGGCCCCGTCACTTCCATCAGGCCCCATTCCAATCTGGCACCGGAACTTCCATCACGCCCCATTCTAATCTGGACCCGTCACTCCGATCAGGACCCATTCCAATCTGGCCCCGTCACGTCAATCAGGCCCCATTCCAATCTGGCCCAGGCACTCCAATCAGGCCCCATTCCAATCTGGCCCCATCACTTCCATTAGGCCCGATTCCAATCTGGCCCCGTCACTTCGATCAGGTCCCATTCCAATCTGGCCCCGGCACTCCGATCAGGCCCCATCCCAATCTGGCCCCGTCACTCCGATCAGGCCCCCATTCCAATCTGGCCCCGTCACTTCCATTAGGCCCGATTCCAATCTGGCCCCGTCACTTCGATCAGGCTCCATTCCAATCTGGCTCCGTCACTCCGATCAGGCCCCATTCCAATCTGGCCCCTTCACTTCCATTAGGCCCGTTTCCAATCTGGCCACGGCACTTCCATCAGGCCCCATTACAATCTGGCCCGTCTCTTCGATCAGGCCCGATGCCAATCTGGCCCCGTCACTACGATCAGGTCCCATTCCAACCTGTCCCCGTCACTCCGATCAGGCCCCATTCCAATCTGGCCCCGTTACTCTGATCTGGCCACATTCCAATCAGGCCCCGTCACTCCGATCAGGCCTGATTCCAATCTGGCCCCGTAACTTCCATTAGGCCCGATTCCAATGTGGCCCCGTCACTTCAATCAGGCCCCATTCCAGTCTAGCCCCGTCAATTCCATCAGGACCCATTCCAATCTGGCCCCGTCCCTTCTATCAGGCTCGATTCCAATCAGGCCCCGTCACTTCGATCACGCCCCATTCCAACCTGGCCCCGTCACTCCGATCAGCACCCATTCCAATCTGGCCCAGTCCCTTCGATCAGGCTTGATTCCAATCTGGCCCAGGCACTCCAATCAGGCCCCATTCCAATCTGGCCCCGTCACTTCCAAATCCAATGTGGTCCCGTCACTTCGATCTGGCCCTGTCACTTCCATCAGGGCAGAATCCAATCTGGCCCCGTCACTTCAATCAGGCCCCATTCCAATCTGGCACCGGAACTTCCATCACGCCCCATTCCAATCTGGCCCCGTCACTCCGATCAGGACCCATTCCAATCTGGCCCCGTCACGTCGATCAGGCCCCATTCCAATCTGGCCCCTTCACTTCATTAGGCCCGTTTCCAATCTGGCCCCGTCACTTCGATCAGGCCGCATTCTAGTCTGGCCCGTCACTTCCATCAGGCCCCATTCCAATCTGGCACCGGAACTTCCATCACGCCCCATTCCAATCTGGACCCGTCACTCCGATCAGGACCCATTCCAATCTGGCCCGTCACGTCAATCAGGCCCCATTCCAATCTGGCCCAGGCACTCCAATCAGGCCCCATTCCAATCTGGCCCCATCACTTCCATTAGGCCCGATTCCAATCTGGCCCCGTCACTTCGATCAGGTCCCATTCCAATCTGGCCCCAGCACTCCGATCAGGCCCCATCCCAATCTGGCCCCGTCACTCCGATCAGGCCCCATTCCAATCTGGCCCCGTCACTTCCATTAGGCCCGATTCCAATCTGGCCCGTCACTTCGATCAGGCTCCATTCCAATCTGGCTCCGTCACTCCGATCAGGCCCCATTCCAATCTGGCCCCTTCACTTCCATTAGGCCCGTTTCCAATCTGGCCCCGTCACTTCCAGCAGGCCCGATTCAAATGTGGCGCCGTCACTTCCATCAGGTCATATTTCAATCTGGCCACGGCACTTCCATCAGGCCCCATTACAATCTGGCCCCGTCTCTTCGATCAGGCCCGATGCCAATCTGGCCCCGTCACTACGATCAGGTCCCATTCCAACCTGGCCCCGTCACTCCGATCAGGCCCCATTCCAATCTGGCCCCGTTACTCTGATCTGGCACATTCCAATCAGGCCCCGTCACTCCGATCAGGCCTGATTCCATCTGGCCCCGTAACTTCCATTAGGCCCGATTCCAATGTGGCCCCGTCACTTCAATCAGGCCCCATTCCAGTCTAGCCCCGTCACTTCCATCAGGCCCCATTCCAATCTGGCCCCGGCACTCCGATCAGGCCCCATTCCAATCTGGCCCCGTCCCTTCGATCAGGCTCGATTCCAATCTGGCCCAGGCACTCCAATCAGGCCCCATTCCAATCTGGCCCCGTCACTTCCATTAGGCCCGTTTCCAATCTGGCCCCGTCACTTCGATCAGGTCCCATTCCAGTTTGGCACCCGCACTTTGATAAGGCCCCATTCTAATCTGGCCCCATCACTTCGATCAGGCCCCATTCCAATCTGGCTTCGTCACTCCGATCAGGCCCCATTCCAATCTGGCCCTTCACTTCCATTAGGCCCGTTTCCAATCTGGCCCCGTCACTTCGATCAGGCCCCATTCTAGTCTGGCCCGTCACTTCCATCAGGCCCCATTCCAATCTGGAACCTGAACTTCCATCACGCGCCATTCCAATCTGGACCCGTCACTCCGATCAGGACCCATTCCAATCTGGCCCCGTCACGTCAATCAGGCCCCATTCCAATCTGGCCCAGGCACTCCAATCAGGCCCCATTCCAATCTGGCCCATCACTTCCATTAGGCCCGATTCCAATCTGGCCCCGTCACTTCGATCAGGTCCCCTTCCTATCTGGCCCCGGCACTCCGATCAGGCCCCATCCCAATCTGGCCCCTTCACTCGATCAGGCCCCATTCCAATCTGGCCCCGTCACTTCCATTAGGCCCGATTCCAACTGGCCCCGTCACTTCGATCAGCCTCCATTCCAATCTGGCTCCGTCACTCCGATCAGGCCCCATTCCAATCTGGCCCCTTCACTTCCATTAGGCCCGTTTCCAATCTGGCCCCGTCACTTCCATCAGGCCCGATTCAAATGTGGCGCCGTCACTTCCATCAGGTCATATTGCAATCTGGCCACGGCACTTCCATCAGGCCCCATTACAATCTGGCCCCGTCTCTTCGATCAGGCCCGATGCCAATCTGGCCCCGTCACTACGATCAGGCCCCATTCCAAGCTGGCCCCGTCTCTCCGATCAGGCCCCATTCCAATCTGGCCCCGTTACTCTGATCTGGCCACATTCCAATCAGGCCCCGTCACTCCGATCTGGCCTGATTCCAATCTGGCCCCGTAACTTCCATTAGGCCCGATTCCAATGTGGCCCCGTCACTTCAATCAGGCCCCATTCCAGTCTAGCCCCGTCACTTCCATCAGGCCCCATTCCAATCTGGCCCCGGCACTCCGATCAGGCCCCATTCCAATCTGGCCCCGTCACTTCGATCAGGTCCGATTCCAATCTGGCCCCGTCACTTCGATCAGGCCAAATTCCAATCTGGACCCGTCACTTCCATCAGGCCCGATTCCAATCTGGCCTCTTCACTTAGATCAGGCCCTATTCCAATATGGCCCTGTCACTCCCATCAGGCGCCATTACTTCCATTAGGCCCGATTCCAATCTGGCCCCGTCACTTCGATCAGGCCCCATTCCAATCTGGCCCCGTCACTTCGATCAGGCCCATTCCAATCTGGCTCAGGCACTTCCATCAGACCTTATTCCAATCTGGCCCC